>NW_025227633.1:0-3408 GCF_018294505.1 Triticum aestivum | reverse complement strand
GCTTTTCCTCCGACGCGTCCAGGTTCTCCTGGGGGCGTCGTTTTGGAGTAAGTGTTGGCTGGGGGGATGGTGGAGCGGTGCTCCATCTCACACATTGATGGCGGCGGATGTCGGCGGCATGGCGCTGTGGAGGCTCGACGTCCGATGCACGGAGATGGACTCGCACAGGAGGAGGTTGCTGTTTGGCGTCATGGTGGCGTCAATGGCGGAGTGGCCAGACATGGTAGATGCCTCAATTTGATCTGAAGACGGACCTGTGAAAGATGGCGGCGACGACACATGAGTGCGTCTGACCGGATTATGCCCCGGACCCGGTATGTGGCTCGGCTGGGGCTTCCGAATGTGTTTCGGCTTCCGGCTTTTGATGTTAGGTTTACGTGAGTGGTCTGGGTAGTGGCCCGGCTAGCACCCCTTCATCATATTGAATAGGAGTAGTGGCATATGTTGCCAAGATGGTGGATTCAGGCACATTGGTGTAATACTTTGTATGGTCCTCGAGAATAATCAATAAAGTGGCCGTATGCATCTTCCAGATGCAGAGGCCGGGGGTCATCCTCCTTTTCTAAAAAAAGCAAAAAACCTCATCGCAGGCTGCGGGCAGGCAGTGGCGGTGGAATTTTAATTTCGAGGCACGTGGCCTTGCAAAGCACGCCTGTTCTTTAGGTATTGGTCACTATGTTTTGCTTGGGACTCCATATAATCCAGTCACAGTACCTATAAACATTCAGTTTGAAGTTTAATAAAGCACGTGTTTGCCTCAAAAAAAATTACTGCCAATCTCCATTATAATTTTGAGTGACAACGAACTTTCACTCCATATATATCTATGTCCACATCACATTCGTTATGTATTCATTTTCGATGGTATCTGCTACGACGTTCGTTTTCATAATTTCCATATTCGTTGCCAAGCTGTCTGAGTTGCTGGACTTGAGAGTAAGGAGTTGGATGAGACAGCATCCATTTTACAGAAAAAGGGAACTGGATGAAGAGCCTGGGACATCAGGTGTTAGAACGTAATCTGACGGTTCAGGTTATAAATTTCAGATTTGTTAAAAGTACCGCATTTGCACGTGATACGCGTAAATTTGCTACATCCCCTAGAGGATAAATGACTCATGAGCGTAGATAGGCTGGAGGTGGACTTACCCAGTGGACGTACTCTACGTATATACAGTCTTAAGATGTGTTGTTAAGAAGATAAAATATGGTTGGTTGGAATCTTTTCTCTCTGAATGTGCAGATTTATCGAGAGCAAGTGTCATACTGAACATGGACCCTGTTGAGACACACGCTATTAGAGATGCCTTTTCCCACTTAGGAATCTCCTTTTCAATCTGCGTGAACTAGCTGTTACACAAGTAGCTACAATACTGAACAGGCCGAAATAGAATAAAAAAAAAGGAAAAATGTTAAAGCAGGAACTTGCATGGAATGTCACTCAGGGAGTAGTACTAGAAAGGCCCAGAAACATAATAAACTAGATAATACCCCGCGCGTTGCTGCGGGAACTGGTTATAATATATTTGGTGAGATTTGATATTTTTAGAATATGGAAATTTTATTGGTAATATGAGAAGTAAAAACTAAAGATACATATTACTTATTTTATTTAATTATTGAAATTATATGTGTACATGTCGAGACAAATATATTAGTGGAATAATCTGTTTGGTTATATAGGATATGATGGTGCACCGCCCATTGTTGTGGTATTCTTAGCTGCATTAAGGGTCATATTTTAAAAAAGGAATATAAGTCTAACTTGGCACTAACAATTCCAAGAACAACGGTGTGACATGCATGGACGGAGTATATATCAATCTTCAATTTTATTGGATTATAAATGCTTGATTGCCCAGAGGTTATCTTGGTTATCTAAGAGTGTCAACCGTGAGAAAATGCACTGAGTAGGTTTTAGGAGAAAACGGGGATGTTGATAGTGTCTCATCGTATTTGCAACTCGCAAGCAGATATTAATACAGGACATTTATAAAGCTCAAAACTAAAAAAATACGTGCCCAGGCATTTTTTTCCCATTGCATTGCTTGATGTCACCGCATGGCCCTGGCTAAATGCAGTTTCGACACCTTAATTGACCACCTTGGTCAAAATCAGACAAATCAGTATGACATTGCAAAGCCTGGGTATGAAAATTTCGCTATTAATTCATATCACTAGTGCAGAACCGGGCATTAGCACCGGTTCGTAAGGCCCTATAGTGCCGGTTACATAACCGGCACTAATTTGTGGTCACTAAAGGCCCCCCCTTTAGTACCGGTTCAGCACGAATCGGTGCTAAAGGGCAACCACGTGGCACGAGTCAGCTCCGGGGACCTGGAGCCCTTTAGTACCGGTTGGTAAGACCAACCGGTACTATAAGGTTTGGGGGGTTTTTAGTTTTATGATTTCTTTTTCATTTAATTTTGTGTTTCCATTTTAGTTCTTTTTCGTTTGTTGGTATTTTACGATACTACACATTGTACACGTTATGCATAGTACGGCTGCGCTATTGTAAGCGAGCGCGTATAATGCCTTAGCGTGCGCTCCGGCCTAATCGGGCGGGCGGGTCGCACCAGGAGTAGGCACATTTGTGGTAAAAGGGTTTGTAAGAAAAAGTAACAGACTTAATTTGGTTACCATGCATTGTTCGCGACATCCTGATTCGTAGGTCGCTAATTTTTTGTAGTAATATAGATAGAAGAGATGGTAATGGATGAGAATTGTTTACCAAGCAATGAGATGGTTCGATCCCTTGGTCTGGTCAACATAGTAAATCAATTCCATTATGTAGTAACGAATTACTACATGACTTGTTAGCAGTAAAAAGGATGGAGTGGGTGGTAATAATGAAACAAATTGTTTTACCAACGAACAAATTAGAGATGCTTATATCCTAATGTGCATGGTAAACATAGTAAAACTAGGCTGCTATGTAGTAACGCATTACTGCATGTGCCTTTTGTTGAAAAATAACGACCCTGCTCTGTTAACACATTACTCCATTGTATTATGTAGTAACGAATTACTACATGCTCATTAACTCCCGGCAGTAAAATGATGGAGTGGATGGTAATGAATAAATTGTTTTACCAACGAAAGGATTACAGATACTTCAATCCGAACGGATGGTAAACGTATTACTGCTATGTAGTAATGCATGTACCATATTGTAGTAATTATTTTTTACGAAGGAATGGAACTGGCAAAGCGAGTGGACCAGTATTGGTCGTAAACCATTACGGTGGAATTTTCACGACGCGCGCGCCCTTGCGGCTAGATAGCGCGTATACTGGCCGGTTGGGTCTGGCCGGAGCGTACCCTAAGAAGTAATGCGCGCAGGATTAGTTTAGCAAGTCTATATATATATATATATATATATATATATATATATATATATATATATAT
>NW_025227632.1:0-3487 GCF_018294505.1 Triticum aestivum | reverse complement strand
GCAAAATAATTTCTAGGTACATAAGTATCTATTTAATCAGAGAAACACCAAAAAAATTCCAAGATTCAACCACTAGCTAGGAACGGTCAAGCCCGCCGTTTTGACCGTATTTTGAAACGGGCATAAAAAATTCAAAAAAAATTTAAAAATTGGAAAACCTTCGCATTGTGTCATTATATGTGACCAAGTTTCCAGGAAAAATAATAAACTTGTAATACGGTAATTATTTTTAAAAAGTGTTCTCAGAAATGAGCTATCATGTGTGAAGATTCATGTATTTCAACCCAAACGATCAATATTATGGCCACATTCATGGCATAGTTTGTTCAAATGATCTCATATTGTGCACAAGGGTGCATCTTGGAATTCCAAACAATGTTGCCAAAGGGAGTTTTCATTTCTTTGCACGGAAAATTCATTTTCCATTTTTCGAGTGCCCGAAAGGAGGGTTTTTTGTGAAGGACCTCCCAAATAATTGTTGCAAAATTGTACCAAATCATTTTTATAAAATACTAGGCCATATATAATGCACAATTGACCAAATGGTTGGGTGAAAAAAGTTTTGATCCACCTCTGGTGAAAAAGACAAATTGCCGTCGATTCAGTTGGAAACGGGTCAAATTTGAACTGTAGCTGCCTCATAGTTTGCTATTTATTTTTTCGCAAAATCATTTCTAGGTACATAAATATCTATTTAATCAAAGAAACACCAAAAAAATCCAAGATTCAACCACTAGCTAGGAACGGTCAAGCCCGCCGTTTTGACCGCATTTTGAAACGGGCATAAAAAATTCAAAAAAAATCAAAAAATTGGAAAACCTTCGCATTGTGTCATTATATGTGACCAAGTTTCCAGGAAAAATAATAAACTTGTAATACGGTAATTATTTGAAAAAAGTGTTCTTAGAAATGAGCTATCAAGTGTGAAGATTCATGGCTTTCAAGCCAAGCGATCAATCTTATGGCCATATTCATGGCATAGTTTGTTCAAATGATCTCATATTGTGCACAAGGGTGCATATTAGAATTCCAAACAATGTTGCCTAAGGAAGTTTTCATTTTCTTTGCACGGAAAATTCATTTTTCATTTTCCGAGTGCCCGAAATGAGGTTTTTTTGTGAAGGAACTACCAAATAATTGTTGCACAAATGGACCAAATCAATTTTATAAAATACTAGGCCATATATAATGCACAATTGACAAAATGGTTGGGTGAAAAAAGTTTTGATCCACCTCTGATGAAAAAGACAAATTATCGTCGATTCAGTTAGAAACGGGTCAAATTTGAACTGTAGCTGCCTCATAGTTTGCTCTTTATTTTTTCCAAAAATAATTTATAGGTACATAAGTATCTATTTAATCCTAGAAACACCAAAAAAATTCCAAGATTCAACCACTAGCTAGGAACGGTCAAGCCCGCCGTTTTGACCGCATTTTGAAACAGGCATAAAAAATTAAAAAATATTAAAAAAAATTGGAAAACCTTCGCATTGTGTCATTATATGTGACCAAGTTTCCAGGAAAAATAATAAACTAGTAATACGGTAATTATTTTGAAAAAGTCTTCTCGGAAATGAGCTATGAAGTGTGAAGATTCATGGCTTTCAAGCCAAATGATCAATCTTATGGCCACATTCATGGCATAGTTTGTTCAAACGATCTCATATTGTGCACAAGGGTGCATATTGGAATAGCAAACAATGTTGCCTAAGGAAGTTTTCATTTTCGTTGGACGAAAAAACCATTTTCCATTTTTCGAGTGCCCGAAAGGAGGGTTTTTTTGTGAAGGAACTACCAAATAATTGTTGCAAAATTGGACCAAATCATTTTTATAAAATACTAGGCCATATTTAATGCACAATTGACAAAATGGTCTGGTGTAAAAATTTTTGATCCACCTCTCGTGAAAAAGACAAATTTCTGCCGATTCAGGTGGAAGCGGGTCAAATTTGAACTGCAGCTGCCTCATAGTTTGCTATTTATTTTTTCCAAAAATCATTTCTAGTTACATAAGGACCTATTTAATCATAAATACATGGTTTGGTGGCGATACGTCGAGGTTTGGGCGGTGGCCGAGGGCCCCAACTCTAGAGCGCGTAAACTCGCATGCCCGCCGCGTGGTCACCGCGTGACCGTGGCGTTGCCATGTGTTCTGGGCGGCCTAGGCATGTCTAGTGGGTTGGGAACTCCCCAGGTTGGTGCTAGGAAGAAAATTACAACATAAGATTCTCACGAGGAGACCAATCGATGCTCAAACATGAATTAGCAGCCAAGTGTTTGATTAGCGGTACGGGAAATGTACATGGCTAATGGGCGTGAGTTTTGGCTGAGGATGATCAGTTACTAAGAAGACCGTTTTCATAAATTTTCATCTCAAAAGGAGGAGCCTAGGTGGTACTTGCTTTGCAAACCACCACACTGGACATAAATACGAATGTTGAAGCTCGGCTCAAAATAATGAATGGATTGAGCTGGCATTTGGTGGAGGATGGTTATTTGGGCATCGGAAAGCACTGTAGAAAATGGATACTATTTGGACATGCCAAAATGGTACTTCCTTCACAAACTGTTACTCTGAACAGAATAGGAAAATGAATATTTTTGAATTATTTTTGAACTAGGCAAGGAAGGTTTTTACATATTTGACGAAGATATGACCCAAAGAATTTAAGAGATTTTTTTTGGGAATTTTGGGAATAACAGAAATATAGGTTGCTTCACAACCTAGGGCAAAAATTGTCACATGGACATGACACATAGGCAAAACTGATGAGGTGGCACCTACTCATAGCAACCCACCACAATTTACAAGGCTATGACCATCTATATTGGTCGTTAACAACTAGAGATAAGGCAGCGGACTAGCATTGTTAGCTTTATGACCATTTCATGTAAGGAAATTATGACCTTTCTGACCAAAATGGTCGCAATGGTTTAGGGTTTGGAGCCCCTCGAACAGCTTTTGACCAATTGGTCTCAAATGGTCATAAATCTATGACCAATTCTTCCAGGGTCACTGACAGAAGGTCATAAGTTGACATATTTCTTGTAGTGCTAGGGTTGCGGGGATGGGAGCGGGTCGCGGGAGCGGGGACGGGAGCGGGTCCTCAATCAGCCCTCAACGGGGACGGGAGCGGGGGCGGGCCATAACAACTAGCTTTCGCAAATCAAATATGATTACGACTACTTTCCTTTAGTCCACTTGGAAGATGAGAAATGATATTGATTTTGCTTGGACAACTTAGATTGGTTTACGAGTATTCTGGCACATGCTTCTGCGTTCACTAATAAGACGTTGATTACCACTGTGTCCCAAGAAGGATTTCCTGCTGATGGACAAATGCTTTGTGTTTATGGAAGTCAAAGCTCTGGTGATTCCCTTCATCACTTGTGAGAACGCCACTCTCTCATATGGTGAATCTCACTTCCCGTAATGGAAATTCATGTACCCGCTCAGGTTGACAGCACCGTCATAGGTGAAAGAATC
>NW_025227631.1:0-3728 GCF_018294505.1 Triticum aestivum | reverse complement strand
TGAATGCAGTTGTCTCTAATGCATAACCCCAAAACAATAGTGGTAAACCGATAAGAGACGTCATAGATCGCACCATATCTAGTAAAGTACGATTACGACGTTCGGACACACCATTACAATGTGGTGTTCCAGGTGGCGTGAGTTGCGAAACTATTTCACATTGTTTCAAATGAAGACCAAACTCGTAACTCAAATATTTGTCTCCACGATCAGATCGTAGAAACTTTATTTTTCTTGTTACGATGATTTTCCACTTCACTCTGAAATTCTTTGAACTTTTCAAATGTTTCAGACTTATGTTTCATCAAGTAGATATACCCATATATGCTCAAATCATCTGTGAAGGTCAGAAAATAACGATACCCGCCACGAGCCTTAATACTCATTGGTCTGCATACATCAGTATGTGTTATTTCCAACAAGTTTGTTGCTCGTTCCATTGTTCTGAAGAACGGAGTTTTAGTCATCTTGCCCAAAAGGCACGATTCGCAAGTATCAAATGATTCATAACCAAGTGATTTCGAAAATCCATCTTTATGGAGTTTCTTCATGTGCTTTACACCGATATGAACCAAACGGCAGTGCCACAAACAAGTTGCACTATCATTATTATCTTTGCATCTTTTGGCATCAACATTATGAATATGTGTATCACTATGATCGAGATCCAACAAACCATCACCATTGGGTGTATGTCCATAGAAGGTTTTATTCATGTAAACAGAATAACAATTTATTCTCTATATTAGATGAATAATTGTATCGCAATAAACATGATCTTATCATATTTATACTCAACGCAAACACCAAATAACAGTTATTTAGGTTTAACACTAATCTCGAAAATATAGGGATTGTGTGATGATGATCATATCAATCTTGGAACTACTTCCAACACTCATCGTCACTTCCCCCTCAACTAGTCTCTGTTTATTCTGTAACTCCTGTTTCGAGTTACTAATCTCAGCAACCGAACAAGTATCAAATACTCAGGGGCTACTATAAACACTAGTAAGGCACACATCAATAACCTATATATCAAATATACCCTTGTTCAATTTTCCATCCTTCTTATCCACCAAATATTCAGGGCATTTCCGCTTCCAGTGACCATTTCCTTTGCAGTGTAAGCACTCAGTTTCAAGCATTGGTCCAGCTTTGGTCTTCTTCACGAGAGTGACAACTTGTTTGCCATTCTACTTGAAGTTTCCCTTTCTTTCCCTTTGCCCTTTTCTTGAAACTAGTGGTCTTGTCAATCATCAACACTTGATGCTCTTTCTTGATTTCTACCTTCGTCGATTTCAACATCACGAAGAGCTCGGGAATCGTTTTCGTCATCCCTTGCATACTATAGTTCATCACGAAGTTCTAGTAACTTGGTGATGGTGACTAGAGAACTCTGTCAATAACTATCTTATCCAAAAGATTAACTCCCACTTGATTCAAGCGATTGTAGTACCCAGACAATTTGAGCACATGCTCACTAGTTGAGCGATTCTCCTCCATCTTTTAGCTATAGAACTTGTTGGAGACTTCATATCTCTCAACTCGGGTATTTGCTTGAAATATTAACTTCAATTCCTGGAACATCTCATATGGTCCATGACATTCAAAACGTCTTTGAAGTCCCGATTCTAAGCTGTTAAGCATGGTGCACTAAAACTATCAAGTAGTAATCATATTGAGCTAGTCAAACGTTCATAATGTCTGTATCTGCTCCTGCAATAGGTCTGTCACCTAGCGCTGCATTAAGGACATAATTCTTCTGTGCAGCAATGAGGATAAACCTCAGATCACGGATCCAATCCGCATCGTTGCTACTAACATCTTTCAACACAGTTTTCTCTAGGAACATATCAAAATAAACATATGAAAGCAACAACGCGAGCTATTGATCTACAACATAGTTTGCAAAATACTACCAGTACTAAGTTCATGATTGTTCAATTAATCATATTACTTAAGAACTCCCACTTAGACAGACATCTCTCTAGTCATCTAAGTGATCACGTGATCCAAATCAACTAAACCATGTCCGATCATCACGTGAGATGGAGTAGTTTTCAATGGTGAACATCACTATGTTGATCATATCTACTATATGATTCACGCTCGACCTTTCGGTCTCCGTGTTCCGAGACCATATCTGTATATGCTAGGCTCGTCAAGTTTAACCTGAGTACTCCGCGTGTGCAACTGTTTTACACCCGTTGTATTTGAATGTAGAGCCTATCACACCCGATCATCACGTGGTGTCACAACACGAAGAACTTTCGCAACGGTGCATACTCAGGAAGAACACTTTTTGATAATTTAGTGAGAGATCATCTTAAAATGCTACCGTCAATCAAAGCAAGATAAGATGCATAAAGGATAAACATCACATGCAATCAATATAAGTGATATGATATGGCCATCATCATCTTGTGCTTGTGATCTCCATCTCCGAAGCACCGTCGTGATCACCATCGTCACCGGCGCGACACCTTGATCTCCATTGTAGCATCTTTGTCGTTTACGCCATCTATTGCTTCTACGACTATCGCTACCACTTAGTGATAAAGTAAAGCAATTACAGGGCGTTTGCATTTCATACAATAAAGCGACAACCATATGGCTCCTGCCAGTTGCCGATAACTCGGTTACAAAACATGATCATCTCATACAATAAAATATAGCATCACGTCTTGACCATATCACATCACAACATGCCCTGCCAAAACAAGTTAGACATCCTCTACTTTGTTGTTGCAAATTTTACGTGGCTGCTACGGGCTGAGCAAGAACCGTTCTTACCTACGCATCAAAACCACAACGATAGTTCGTCAAGTTAGTGCTGTTTTAACCTTCGCAAGGACCGGGCGTAGCCACACCCGGTTCAACTAAAGTGAGAGAGACAGACACCCGCCAGTCACCTTTAAGCAATGAGTTCTCGTAACGGTGAAACCAGTCTCGCGTAAGCGTACGCGTAATGTCGGTCTCACAATACCGCTGAACCAAAGTATGACATGCTGGTAAGCAGTATGACTTGTATCGCCCACAACTCACTTGTGTTCTACTCGTGCATATGACATCTACGCATAAAACCAGGCTCGGATGCCACAGTTGGGGAACGTAGTAATTTCAAAAAAATTCCTACGCACACGCAAGATCATGGTATTGCATAGCAACGAGAGGGGAGAGTGTTGTCCACGTACCCTCGTAGACCGAAAGTGGAAGCGTTAGAACAAAGCGGTTGATGTAGTCGTACGTCTTCACGGCCCGACCGATCAAGCACCGAAACTACGGCACCTCCGAGTTCTAGCACATGTTCAGCTCGATGACGATCCCCGAACTCCGATCCAGCAGGGTGTCGGGGAAGAGTTCCGTCAGCACGACGGCGTGGTGACGATCTTGATGTTCTACTGTCGTAGGGCTTCGCCTAAGCACCGCTACAATATTATCGAGGACTATGGTGGAGGGGGGCACCACACACGGCTAAAAGATCTTGGAGATCAATTGTTGTGTCTATGGGGTGCCCCCTCCCCCGTATATAAAGGATCCAAGGGGGGAGGGGCGGCCGGCCTAGGAGGGGGCGCGCCATGGGGAGTCCTACTCCCATCGGGAGTAGGACTCCCCTCTTCCTTGTTGGACTAGGAGAGGAGAAGGAAAGGGAGAGGGAGAGAAGGAAAGAAAGGGCCGGCCCCCCCTTGCCCTAAACCAATTCGGTTTGGGCCTTGGGGGGGGGG
>NW_025227630.1:0-3783 GCF_018294505.1 Triticum aestivum | reverse complement strand
CGCGCATGTTGTGTGCACGCGTCACCCCGGCCCGAGCATGAGCCCGGCCAGGCCAGGCGAGAGAGTGTGTGTGCAGTCTCCTATTTATCTCCTAAACACACCAATTAGAGTGGTGAAGGAAACTCATCGAGCACATTGGTTTTGTCCGGACGGTGTGGCCGTGTAAAACGTGTGACCGTGTGTCACCTGGATCGAGGCTGCTGCTCCACCGCCCGAGACCTGCATACGCCTGCTGTCGTGATTGCGTTCAAATTGCGGCTGACAGTGGTTCACTGTGTGTCCGTCACGCACTTGCTTACATGGCCGAAGTGTGGTGCCGGATCTGCTGAAGCTTGATGTCTATAGGGTTTGATGTGCGCGTGTGGTGAGGACCTCGGGTCCATGCTGGTCTCGCCAGATGGAGACCCTAATGATTTTTTTCAACGGTATAAATCTATCGTGGTTACTTAATGAAAACGCTAATATAATGGGATTTTGGATTATTGGAACTGAAAATTGAATCTAGGGAATTGATCTAATCCATGGAGCCGATCTAATCTTTGATTATATCAAGTGTCCGGGGGCGGCACACTGTTGAAATGGTAGAGAAGATTGATCTCTTCGGGGGGTGGCACACTGTTGAAATGGTAGAGGAACTTTGGATCGACGTCGTCAGACATGGTAGAGGAACTTAGGACCGACGTCGTGAGACTAACCACTCCAATACTATGCAGAAATTGTAGGATGACTAGTATTTGTGTTATATTGAGTTGTATTGATTTGACCCTCATATGGAGTATATAAGTACAATATAAGGGAGAGAGACTTGGAGTAAAGAGTAAGTTATACATGATTTAATCATATTCTATATCTAACTTAAACATAATATACTTATAACACCGATTTTTTTAGTAAACGAGATGAGAGATTGGATCTACATACCCTTGTAGATCTCTAAGCGGAAGCGTTAAGAAACGCGGTTGACACTACTAGAAAAAGGGCTATAGATGGTATTGACACTAATGGCGCACCACCTTCTGATGCGCCATTAGTGTTGAAACTACTAATGGCGCACCTGGCCCACGGTGCGCCATTAGTATCAATTTTTTTTTTGAACTAGTGCGCCTGTTCAAACATACTAATGGCGCATCCATAGGAAATGCGCCATTACTAGTTGTAACTAGTAATGGCGCACCTGTCAGAAAGTGCGCCACTAATGTTATTTTTTTTATTTTTTTTTTATTCCTTTTTTTGCAAAACTACTAATGGCGCACTCACACACGGTGCGCCATTACTAGTTTAAACTAGTAATGGCGCATCGTGGGGGTGTGCGCTATTAGTGTGTTTTTTTTGCAAAACTACTAATGGCGCACCACCAGGGGGTGCGCCATTAGTAACCTGGATTACTAATGGCGCATTTGTGGTTGGTGCGCCATTAGTAAGTGGGCAGCAACAAGATATTTTGGACAGCCTCTCCTCCCACACTCACTTTCTCCCCACTTCATTCTCTCCACCGCCTCCTCCTTGTCTCGGGTGCCTCCTCTTTTTCACCTCATTTCCACCATAGATTCATTCATATTAAGTGGTTAAGTTACCTTGTTTTGCTAGGTAAGTAAGGGGGGAAGCTATATTTATGTTGTTCTCCCTACAACAATGTGCACATGCACTTTTTATGGCCTAGCTAGATCTATGTATGTTCCTGGTGTTGCATATGTTTGTGGTGTTGCATATGTGTTTGTGTTTGGAGGTGTACCGGTATTTGAAATGCGATAGTTGCCAATATTTTGCCGGAATATTGATTCATTTCCGTTTCGGCGAGAATTTTGGTATTAAGCATTCTTTTTGGTCCTATTTTTAGGGAAAGTCATGCCAAATTTTTTCTTGGTTCTAAAATATCGTTTTGCTCTACCCCGCAGGCGACCATGGTCCGCACGATGACCGAAGGCATCGTGAATACGTTTTTGAGGTCCGCGAAGGCTGAGATGCTTCAAAAGAACGAGACGGAGATAAGATGTCCGTGTCGAAGATGCAAGCTGAATAGCCTTATTGCGGACCCGGATTCCGGGCAGGTGCGGGACCACCTGCTCTTGCGTGGTTTCATGGATGGCTATCGGTGGCAAGGTGATGAAGATGACTACGAAGTCGTCCATGGGGGCCGGGCAAGAAATGAGGAAGGGCAGCAAGACAACCACCGCGGCTCGGGCGGGCGAGAAGACGAAGAATCCCCAGGAGATGATCACGACGGTGATGCTGTACACAGTCATCATGTAGAAGATGCAGGACTTGATGATGATGCCGGCAGAGCAGACGACGCTGGACCATCGATGGGCTGGGTGCAGGACCCTCATATTCAAGAGCTGCTTCTCAAGCAGACGGATAACGCAAGAGCTGCCGCCCGAGAGAAAGCCAAGATGGATCAACTTGAGTTAGACGCGGTTACTCCATTGTATGAAGGATGCAGGCCCGAGGATATCCGCCTGAAAGTAACGCTCATGGCTCTGGAGATGAAGGTAAAACACAAAATGACCGACGCATGCTTCGACGAGAACATGTCATTCTGGCATGAACACGTGTGTTCATGAACAATTGCATCATTTATCGGGACGAGCACGCGGAGTCTACCATATGTCCGGTGTGCGGTGTCACTCGATACAAGAAGAGGAAGAAAGCTCCTCGAAAAGTGGTGTGGTACTTTCCGATCACTCCTCGTCTGCAGCGGTATTTCGCGGACCCTAAGGTAGCAAAGCTCCTGCGTTGGCACGCGGATAGGGAGGAGAAGAAGCGAGAAGATGACGCAAATGATCCGGACATAGATAAAAAAGACAAGATGCTGAGTCACCCTAAGGATGCGAGCCAGTGGCAAGCGTTGAACTTCGAATACCCAGAATTTGGGAACGATCCAAGGAACATCGTGCTAGACGCGAGCACCGATGGAGTCAATCCGTTTGGCAGCCAGAGAAGCACACATAGCACCTGGCCTGTGTTTGTGTGGATGTACAACCTTCCCCCCTGGTTGTGCATGAAGAGGAAGTACATTCACATGAGTATGCTAATTGAAGGGCCGAAACAACCAGGGAACGACATCAATCTGTATCTAGGGTTGCTGAAAGAGGAGCTTGACACGCTATGGAAAACGCCAGCCAATACGTGGGACGCCGCAGAGAAAGAATATTTCCCTATGAGAGCCGCACTGCTCACGACGGTGCACGACTATCTCGGTTACGGATATCTTGCGGGGCAGGTAGTCCACGGATTTTTTGGATGCGTAAGGTGCATGGATGACACAACGTATCGCCAGCTAGATAGAGATCCCGGGTCTTCGAAAACCATGTTCATGGGACATCAAAGGTGGCTTCGCGATGATGACCCGTGGAGGAAACGCAAGGATCTGTTCGATGGTGAAACCGAACCCCCAAAACGCCCGTGTACGAGGAGCGGCGAGGAAATAGATAAGCTGTTGAAAAATTGGAAAGACTGCCCACTGCCGGGAAAGAAGCAAAAGGCGCCAGAGCCGGGAAAGAAGCGAAAGGCGCCAGAGCCGCTGCTGAAGGTATGGAAAACGAGGTCTATTTTCTGGGACTTGCCGTACTGGAAGATCCATCGTGTGCCTCACAGCCTTGATGTCATGCATATCACGAAGAACGTGTGCGAGAGTCTGCTTGGTACCCTGCTCAACATGCCAGAGAGGACCAAAGATGGGCCGAAAGCAAGGGCAGACTTGAAATCAATGGGCATCAGGCAGGAGCTTCATGCTATATATGATGATGATGATGATGATGATGATGATGATGATGATGATGATGA
>NW_025227629.1:0-3906 GCF_018294505.1 Triticum aestivum | reverse complement strand
CCCCCCCCCTCTAGGCGACATCGTGGTCCTTTCAATTGGTATCAGAGCCCGGTCTCTCGTTATTAGGCTTCACCGCCTAGAGAGTAACGATGTCGACAAGTGAACTAGTGCACAAAAACACTTTTGATTTGGATGGCACAAATTATCACCTATGGAGAATTCGCATGCTTTGTCACTTTCGGGCCATGGGTCCAAATGCTTTGCAAATTGTTCTTATAGGAATTTCTATTGCTAAGGATGGACATTCTCCATCTATTGAGGATATGTATCTTTATTGTGATACTTCTCTTGTCATTCATCAAGCTTTAACCTTTGAAGTGTTTAAGGCAGTCACGACTTGCAAGTCGGCTCATGATACTTGGACCAAAGTTGAAGATATATATGGTGGGTCCAATCTTGTTGAAGATAATATTCGATTTGGGGAGTTGATGGAGGAGTTCTCCACATTTTTAAATCATGAAGAGCTCTCTATTACTTCCACCTCCGATTACTTGCACACTTCAATATCTTGCACTTCACCAACATGTGGCATGCCACAAGGTAATGACTGAAGAAATATCTTGCACTTGACTCAAAATCTCTATGAGATTGGGAAAACTCTTCATAGAGCTAAAAATAACACTTATGAAAGGTTCCAAGATGTTCTTGCTTGCTTTGAAAAACGTAATGATTTATTTCTCAATGAGCAAGCTAAAAGTGAACAGCTTGAACATGAACTTGCTAAGGCTCATGAAACGCTTAGTTACTTGAGGTCTTCAAAAGAAGAGATTAAAGTTACTCATTGTAAGCTTAAAGACGATTTTGAGCTCCTTCTCATTGAATGCAATAGTGTCAAGGGAGAGCTCATAAAACTCTCTAAGTCTCATGAGGAGCTTCAATCAACTCGTGAGAAGTCACTAAGTGCTACTTGCTCCTCTCATATTGATAATGATGTTTGTGCTACTAACTCGATTTCATGTGAAGCGTCAATTTTGAAGGAGAATGTTGAGCTATGTGCTCAACTTGCTTTGCTAACAAGAAATTATGGTAAATTGGAAGAAAGTCATGCAAAGCTCTCGGGCACTCATGAGGATCTTTTAAGCTCTCATAGTAAGATAAAGTTAGCTCACGAGGCTATGGTCTCCGAGGTAAAATCTTGTGAGTCTCATGTGAACATTAGCACATCTACTCTAAATGCTTTATTGCCATGTGCTAATCCTTGCAATTCATCCACCTCTCATATTATATCCACTCATGATGAATTGGTCACCTTGTCTTGCTGCTCTAACCATGAAGTTTCTACTTCCACTAGTCCTCTTGTTTCTAGTGTTGAAACTAACCATGTAGAGGAAATTAATGAGCTCAAGGCCCAAGTCACTAGTTTGAAGAAAGACTTGGAAAAGTGTGATGTTGGACATAATTTTCACTCCAACAAGAAGAAGTGCAAGAACAAGAAGAAGGGACAAGGGAATTACAAGAATTCGGCCAACATTACTTGCTTCAAATGCAAAAAGATTGGACATCATGTGAGATCTTACCCATTGAAGAAAAGGGTTTATAATGAGAAGCTACATGGGAAGCGGCCTCAAGCTCAATCTCAAGTTGAAGAACAGCCACTATCCATGATGAAACATGTTATTGCTCCCCAAGTTGAGGAATTAAAGAAGAGAAAAGGGAGGAAATGTTGCTATGTTGTCGTCAAAAGGGACACATAGCTTCATCATGCCCCAATGGTAACATATCTAAGCCTCCTATAGTCAATAATCATTATTCACTAAGGAAGGATATTGTTGGCAATGTGTTTGCAAAATTTGTGGGTGCCCAAAGTGGTTTCAAAGTGGACAAGACCATTTGGGTTGCCAAGCCTATTGTTACTAACTTCTTAGGACCCAACTTTTTTGGGGACCATCAAGCTCAAACTTGATCAATAGGTGTGTGGAGGGCATTGGAGACTTGGCTACTTCATGAAGAAAAACTATTTTCACCATATGTTATGGTTAATGCCAAGTCAAGTGGATTATCATCATATCTATCAATCCAATGATCCTCTTTGTGGTAACTTGTACTTGCATTGTGTACATTGAAAGTTACTAAGTCCCTTGCGTGTTTAAGTTTTGTAACTAGCATGTGCTTGTATATGTTGTGCTTCCTAATATACTTGATTCGTGTTATCTAGCATGCGTAAGTTGCTATGCACATCATATAGTTGTGTGTGTGGTTTCGAGCCTTTATTGCTTCATTAGTTGAATCTTCATTGGTGTTTTTGAGATATTAATGGATCATCATATTATGCGGGAGTGCTATGATTTACGCATATCACAAACCTTAAATATGTATATATGTAGGATACCACCTAGTATTGTTAGTGCAATATTATCTAGTTACTATGTGGTATGTAAAGTTCATTTGAAACTTAAATCCTCATCCATTAATTATCCTTAGTTGGGTTTCATTTGCCTCTTATGGATAATACATGGATTATCACATTATGGGGGAGTGATATACTTTGTACATATCACTTCTCGTGTGAACATTAACAATAGAGGTTTACCAGTTTGCCACTTAGTATTTATATTTGAGATTATCTTATATCTCTGTGGCATGCAATGCTTTGTTTGAGTATGGTATTCTTGTGCGGTTTTGCCCATGGTTATCTTAAAAATCATATTTGGAAAATCATTTGAATAGATCCATTCCAATTGTTGCTTTGCATGATGATCTATCTAATTGGAATGTTAATAATATGCTATCCAAGCATTGTGTTTATTTCTAAACTCTCATGTTATGCTTGTGTTAGTATAGATGATCATGTACTTATTTGGTTTCTACACCAAATGTCAAATTGAAACACCATTTTGTTCGAGTTCATCTTATTAGTTTGTATGGAGTTATGGTAGTTTGTTATCTCATTGTTTATAGTGTCCTATATCTACTTGAGTGAGATATTCCCATGAGTATGTGTGCAATGCATATCTTATATGCTCATTGTTTTTTCCTTGGTTCATATGTTGAACTTTGTGTGCTATCATATGTTGATTTGTCACTTTGAGTCATTTTGGACAACATGAATGACTAGTGATGTTATTGGAAGTATTAACGGTTATGTGTTCATTTGTCCAATTTGTATCTCCCTGGATTCTGGGAGGCTTGTGCATGTGTATTTACTATGTGTAAATTCGCATGCCTTGTTTGCTTTATTTGATACAATATATATATGGTAAATCCATCAAATTCTTAATAGCTAAGATGTGCATGATATTCAAATTCATATCGATATGCACATATTTTAAATGATTTTACCCTATGTTTTGTAGTTATGCTAACTACTTTGGACCCAATAAGTTTGGGGACCATATTGTACTTAAATTGTTTTAGGTACATTTGAGAATCATTGGGTGCTTGGCTTATTCATGAAAGTGGTGGCACTATGAGGAAATTAGAGCCAAGCTCGAACCATTACCTAGTACATCATTCCAATGCTATCTTGGTAACAAGTATCTACTTCATGCATACACTTCTTGCATTCAACCTTGTGTAGGTTGCATCATGGCATGAATTTCTTGACTCGTTCTTGTCATACTTGTTTCCTTTCTCAAAGAATCGCAACAATGATCTCTTGTTGCTAGTTGTGATGTCTTTGATGGTTGTGTGTTTGGAGTTCATTAATATACGATAAGATTACATTAAGCCATGTGCTATACTTTCAAGCAAAGATCTCATTTGTATATTTTATGTCTCCCGTTTGGATATCTTATTCTTTCCTTTTGTAACTATTTCATGTGTACATCCTTCTTTGTGGATGTATATCATCATGATTGTCATCTACCTAGAATCTTATACCACTAGTAGAAAACGGAGCTTTAGCGCCGGTTCGTAAGGGCCTTTAGTGCCGGTTCCATAACCGGCACTAAAGGGTGGTCACTAAAG
>NW_025227628.1:0-3945 GCF_018294505.1 Triticum aestivum | reverse complement strand
TGCATGCTCCAACTTGATCAAGGAGGAGAGCTATACATGTTTTATGTTATTTTACCTAAGAGAGAGCAGCAGGAGTGATTAGCTAGCTAGAAATGAGTTTGAGGATGATGATGTGCTACACTATTACTATGATGATAAAATAGCTAGTGTTGGTGGTAATGACTATGATGATTATTATTATCTAATGCTAGTGGTGATTAAATAAATATTGTTGGTGGTAATGACTATGATGATGATTAAATAGCTTGTGCTGGCGGATTAGATTCAAGTGGAGGCAACATGTGGTGCACATCGAAAGTACTACTAGTCCAAACTAGATCAAGTTTGGATTAGTAGTATACTTTTGACATGAACCACATATTGCCTCCACTTGAACCTAATCCACCTTCATTTGACACACTGTTATGGACATAATCATGTAAACCTCATAACTGGTATTGTACCAATATTTGTACGATGGCGCATAAATACACTAAAAATAAAAAAATAAAAAAAGAATACTAGTAGCGATGGAGAGAAAACACGCTGCCAGTAGTTACATTAGCAGTAGCGTGGGAGTGAACAAACGCTGCAGCTATTTGTCCTAGCAGTAGCGCGTGCGGGCACGCGTTACTGCTAAGCAATAGTTGTAGTGCCTTATTAGTAGCGCGCCTACCCGCGCTACTAGTGAGCACAAAACCAGCGCTAGTGCTAGGGTTTTCCCTAGTAGTGATAGTACCCCTTGTTGTACTGCCGTCCATTGACATCGAAGTTCACCGGAGGAGAATGACCTTCAACAAGCTTGGCAAAGACTGGGGAACACTGCAGGACATTGATGTCATTGTGAGTTCCTGGCATCCCAAAGAACGAGTGCCAAATTCAGAGGTTCTGTGTGGCCATTGCCTCAAGCACCACACTGCAACCGCCTTTGGCGCCTTTGTACAACCCCTGCCAAGCAAATGGACAGTTCTTCCATTTCCAATGCATGCAATCGATGCTTCCAAGCATCCCAAGAAATCCTCTTGCTTCATTCTGTGCTAGGATCCGAACAGTGTCTTCCACATTAGGTGTTCGCAAGTACTGCGGTCCAAACACTGCCACCACTGCCCTGCAAAACTTGTAGAAACACTAAATGGTGGTGGACTCGGAAATGCGCCCATAGTCGTCGAGTGAATCACCGGGAGCTCCGTATGCAAGCATCCTCATAGCTGCCGTGCACTTCTAGATCGAGGTGAATCCAAGTGTGCCGGTGCAATCCTTCTTGCACTTGAAGTAGCTGTCGAACTCCCGGATGGAATTCACAATCCGGAGGAAAAGCTTTCGGCTCATCTGATAACGGCGCCGAAATGTTTTCTCACCGTGCAATGGAGCGTCAGCGAAGTAGTTCGAGTAGAGCATGCAGTAGCCTTCCAGATGATGCTGGTTCTTTGCTTTCACCCGCCGAAGCGCCGAGCCACCTCGCCACGGCTTCTCACTGCTCGCGAGCAGGCCGGCGAGGGCGGCGAGCACCATGAGATGCTCCTGCTCCTGGACGTCGACTTCGGCTTCCTCATCCAGCAACGCGGTGAGCGCCTCCTCATCTATGGAGTCCATCGCCGGGCCGGGCAATTCACCGAACACCTAGTGGGCGAGGTGGGCGCAAGCCCGCCGGCGTACAGGCCCTGCGCGACCGGAGCGCCGGAAAAGATGCCCGGGGCGGCAGCGAAGAGGCTGCCTCGGCGAAACCCCTTCTTTTTCCCGGCGGGAGATGGTCTACCTAGCTGCCACGGGCGGTGGTCGGCGCTGGGATCAGCAGGGTGGTGCAGGGTGGTGGCCGAGCGCGGGGGGCAGGAGGCGAATCTGGGCGGGTGGTTTGACTTTTCGCCTGTCAATGTGGCCCCAGGAACGCTTTTCCCTTACACCGGAGCCCCCGAGCGCCCCCTAGTGCACCGGGTTCGGCCTACGAGCGACGGGCGCAAAAACGGGCCGAGCTGGCGTAATTCGGCGTCCTGGGGGTGCGACTGGGCCATTTTTTCGACGCCGGCGCAAATAAATCGCCTGGGGAAGCCGTCCTGGGGGCGCGGCTGGAGATGCTCTTACAAACTGCAAATAATGTATTGGAACATTGGTTTGTTTGGTTCTATTTTCCAACTACGAAGCTTCATGTCCAAACTGAAAACCGTGTACCAGAATTGTATCACATTGGTTTTGATTTTTCAGTTTGATTGTATGAAGTCCTACTACTACGTTTAGTCATTCAGGAAGGTTTTACAGGAGTTTGAAACATGGATTGTTCAATGGACATGTTGATATGTTGAGTGTGTTCATCATACTACTATACATTCAGTGAGGATAGTTTTGTGGCATCGTGACTTGCGGAGGCCCTGATTGTTTGTTCTCTTGGAATTTTATTTGCGCCTTCAGTTGCGAGCATGACAAAGTGGTATGTGCAGTGGATTGTATCCTGTCCCTATTTGGTGATAAGAATCCAGAGCACTACATTGTTGCCACCCAGGATTCTGGTCTCCGGGCAAAGCTACGGGAAGTATGAAGATTTGCTATGCTCCTGTAGCATTCTACTTTTACCATTTTATCACCTGAATTTCATTTTTGAAAGATTTTTATCAGGAACATTAATACAACCGACAAGTATCATATCATCTATTTAATGGAAGCAACAGAAACAAATCTATTTTTCCATCTTATCTTATCAACTTTTCGTGCAGCGGTTTGTTCATGCATGTTTTACTTTGCTGTAGGTTCCTTGTGTTCCTGTGATATACGGTCTGAAAAACTCCCTGTTTATTGAGCAACCATCCGTGCAGCAACGTAAGTTTGCTCAGTTGGATGAGGAGAAGCGTATTCATATGTAAAAAACAGAATTTAAGAAGCTATTGAAGGCACCATCGGAAGGAAAGACATCTGTCGACGGAAACGCACATGTTGTGGCAGAGAAAAGCAAGTTTAAAAGGAACAGAGCAAAGGTTATATTTACATAAACTGTTTTTCAGGATATTCGTCATATTCACGTTTGGTGGGCATCACTAATATTTCGCATTATGAGATGCTGATGTGTGTCCTTCTGCAGGGCCCAAACCCACTCTCCTGCAAGAAAAAGAAGCCGAAGCCCCAACCATCAGCTCCTAAAGATCGGGTAATTAATCATCGCTACACAACATTTACATCTGTAAGCTGTATGTAATACTTGAAACACGCAGATTATATTTCAACAGCAAGCTTGGAGTTGCATGGCTTATATTGAGGTGTAGCACTGAGAGTAGGATGTATAAGGGATAATGAAACAACTTAAATCTTGGGTAGGCTACTGAAGCCCATTGCACATTTTTTTTGTTGTGCTGTAGCTCCTAATTTCAGTTGCACTGGGATTTGTCTCAAAAAAACAAGTTGCACTGGGATGTGCATGACTGTACACCAGAAGCACATGTATCTGACAAGCACGAGCACTAATGAGTACATGTTCCCTTCAGGGTCCTAAGGCTGATTGCGAGGCGAAGAGGAAGAGGGTTAGAAAGCGCAAGAGAAGCGGCAAAGACAGCACTCAAGCGGAGACAGCGAGCTGACACGCCCGCTTAGAAGTTGCAAACAGTGGTGTGGTTGCAGCTCTGCTCTGGCTTCAATCCGAATCCGTTGCACCCCACGCTTGAGGACTGCTGCTGTAACACTGGTTTGGACATGTAAAATTTGTCCTGGTTAGTAATTTTTGTGAGTTTATTCAAAGCTTTAACCTTGTATTTTGAAGAAACTAACGATCTGACATCAGTTTCAACTTCCAGTCTTTTCCTTGCGTCATAGGTGGCATGGAAAATTTTACAAGTTGTCATGTACAGGTGCGTTGAGCCGGCATGACCACAATTTCAAGGCTTTGTAAACAGTTTAGAAACATATATACTCAAAATATTGTTAAAAGATCAATTCATAACAGAAAATAATACAGCTCCTTAAATTTAACTTACACGAGTCATACAT
>NW_025227627.1:0-4046 GCF_018294505.1 Triticum aestivum | reverse complement strand
AGAAATCTGCGAGGGAAAGGCGGAACATCCCTCCGCTCTCATAACCTTTTCCAACAAATAGTCCATACTTAGTAACAACTAATTTATTAGACTCGAATACCAACTTAAACCCTTCTCTACATAGAAGGGAGCCACTAACGAGGTTCTTCTTGATGGCGGGGACATGCTGCACGTTCTTCAGCTGCACGATCCTTCCCAAAGTAAACTTCAGATCGACCGTGCCAACACCATGAACAGAAGCACTCGCGCCATTCCCCATCAATACGGACCCGTGGCCTGTGACCTGGTAAGAAGAGAACAATGAAATGTCAGCACACACATGAACACCTGCACCTGTATCCACCCACCAATCGGTAGGCTGAAACACTGAAAAAACAGTAAATAAATTACCGTACCCAGATGCACCATTCTCATTGTTGCCCACAATCATGTTGACAGACTTGGAGTCCTGTCCTGACTTCTTAAACTTGTTTGGGCACTTGTTGGCCCAATGTTCAGCCGAACCACAAGTAAAGCAGCCCTCATCCTTCTTGTTCTTCTTGAAGGTCTTCTTACCCTTCTTCTTGAAGTCGGTATTCTGTTGGACACCGTTTTTCCCTTGAACTTGCGGGAGTTGAAGTTCCTCTGGTTCACCATGTTGGCAACATAAGTCCCTTCGGCCCCTTTTCCGTGCGAGTCCTTTGCCCTCGAATTCTTCTCAACACTCAGATGGCCAATGACATCCTCCACAAAGAATTCACGCCTCTGATGTTTCAGAGTTGTGGCAAAGTTCCTCCAGGAATTGGGGAGCTTAGCGATTATGCAGCCCGCGACAAACTTGCCCGGTAACTCGCACTTCAGAAGCTCAAGCTCCTTAACAATGCATATTATCTCGTGAGCCTGCTCCAGTACAGGACGGTTCTCAACCATCTTGTAATCATGGAACTGCTCTATAATATACATCTCACTGCCTGCATCGGCGGCCCCGAACTTAGATTCGAGCGCCTCCCACAAGTCCTTGGCGACATGCATATGTAAATATGCGTCGACCAGTTTATCTCCGATCACGATAAGAACAGCTCTGAGAAACACAGTGGTTGCCTCCCAGAACGCCTTCTCCTGTTCAGGAGCAATCGTTCCCGTGGACACACCGGTGACCCAGAACACGTTCATAGCCGTGAGCCATAAACTGGTCTTTGTCTGCCAACGCTTAAAATGCGTACCGGTAAACTTATCCGGTTTCAGTGCAGCGGCAAAGCCACTTGCCGAAAAATTCCTACACATAATAGGTTTTTGGATTGTTGAGTAAATAGGCAATTTCTCGATTAAATTAATCCACGAGTAAATCACTAGCATGGCATTGACTAAATTGATAACGTACTGACTTTGATCTAAACATGTACGTACTAAGCAAACAGTAGATAAATCTACACATACTGCTAGTACTGCTAATATGAAAATAATCAGGAGCAGGATAAACGAGTTATACCCTCCAGTAGGCCATGCAGAGGCCGCGGCTTTGGTGGCAGCAGCGGCGTCCTCGGCGACCTTCTTGTCGGATTCGGCTTTATCGGCGGCGGCACGGTCGGTGTCGGTAGACATGGTGATGATGAAGGCGATGCGGACGTAGAGGAAGTAGACGATCGGAAGCGAGTAGTCGCGTAATCGCTGCCCAAAAACCTATTCGCCCCTCACCCCGTACAGGAACCAGAAGGGCGTGGTTTCGGAGACCTGCTCTCCCGTCGACCGTGTACGCGGCGGACGGGATGGAGTCACCAGCGGCAGCAGCAGCGAAGGAACGACGGTGGGCGTGCGCGTGAGCAGATGTGATCTGTTCGTGGCGGCTAGGGTTAGGAGACACCGCACACTTATATAGGCGCAGCCGCGTGGAGAGACGTGGGCTTGACCCACGTCTGAGTCCGTGACAGCCCACGATCCGACGTCTCAGATCGTGGCCCTGCTGTCAGAACCTCTCCGTTAGTGACTGGCAAAAATAAGCGCATAGGTGTGAGCTCGGCTCGGCTCATTCCCGCGGCGCGGCGCGGCGGGCGGAGGAGGAGCGCGCGAGGCCTCTTCTCTTCTCAAGCTCCAATAGCATGTAGAAGAGAAACCCTTATAAACCACTCCAACTCTCCTTCCACTTCTGGGGTGGGACTAAACTTCCCACCATACCTAGTGCCATATAACCCACATGGACCCTTAGAGATTTTTCAGAAATTGCAATATGGGCCTAGAGCCCATCTCAGATTTCAACAGTTTGTGTCTTCAGTTGCGAGCATAAAAGTGGTCAGTGCAGTTGATTGTATTCTATCACTAGTAGGTGATAACAACCCGGAACACTAGTTTGTCGTCATCCAGGATTCTGATCTCCGGGCAAAGCTACGGGAGGTATGAAGATTCGCTACACTTACCTAGCATTCTAATTTTACCATTTTATATTCTGAATTTTGTTTGCGAAAGAATCTGCTCAGGGACAATAATAGAACTGACAAGTACTGTATCATAGTATCTACTAAATAGAAATGACATAGCAGAATGTACTATGACATCTTAAAAACTTCTGCTGCTGCAATGTGCACATGTATGTTTTCCTTGGTTCTAGGGTTCCTTGTGTTCCTGTGATATATGGTCTGAAGAAATCCCTTCTTATTGAGCAACCCTCTGTGCATCAACGTAAGTTTCCTCAGTTGGATGAGAAGCATATACAAATGGAAAATCAGAATTTAAGAAGCTACCGACGGTGTCATCCGAAGGACAGACATCTGTCGACGGAAACACACCTGGAGAGGCGAATATTCGCATAGCAAAGGTTATATTTACAACTACTGTTTTTCACGGCACTCCATACTTACAATGTAACGGTGTAATCAACATTTTGGGCATTATTGCTTTGCAACGTAAGCTGTATGCAATACTTGGAGCACGCTCACTATAAATATATGTTGCAATTAATGCTGTAAAAGTAAGTCTGGACTTGCCTGACTAACTAACTAAGAGCAAGGCAAATAAGAAATAATCCATTGCAATATCCGATAAAGGGTTTCCCCCCGCTTTATAAATAAGCAACATCCAATACAACCAGATTGCTGGGGCGCAACACAAACAAGCCCAAAGGAAAAAAGACAAAAAAAAGAGAAAGAGAACCAAATGCCAACAACGGCAGATCAACGAAACGAATATGGCCGACAACTGCTGCACCATCCGGAGAAGTACCACCATGCACCTAGCACTCTGAAGCACCGCGTACCAAGCAACACCTTCAAGGAGGCAACGACGACGCCGCTGTTGCCCGGACTAATCCTAGGGTTTCTCCCGGTATGCGGGGGGACAGTGGGGGAGGGTGTACCTGACGCCCTCCAGGAAGGTCCGGCGGCACCCGCAGGCATCGCCGCGTCGGGGCCGGACGAGCCGCCAGAGAGTTCCCCCGACCCAAATCCCCACCACCACCCCAGACAATCCATAGTGCACCGCCAATCACGCCGCCCACCAACATGTGCCACCACGGTCACCGAATCAACTTCACCGTCTTCCTGAGGTCACCGACACGAGACCTGAAGGATGGAGAAGAGATAGTGGGCTTGGGGGCATCCGCAACATAGCCGAGGTGAGGGGACAGCCACCATCGCCGCCGCGGAGCCGACTGGACGAACGGACAGGCGCCGAGGCCCGGCCGGACCCAAAAGGGTCCGGACAACCCCTCCTGTCACGCTGCAGCTCGCCGGCCGATGAAGCCACCACCGCCCGCAGACCACCGCCTCCCCGCCACCAACCAGGGAGCGGCGTCGCCACACACTGAGTCGTCGGCCCGCCCTAGCCCAGATGGAGCCTAAAAGGGCCCAGATCTGGGCCGCGCGGGCGCCACCGGCCACCAACACCGCCACGCCGCCCCGCGACCAACAGTTGCGCCGCCGCACCAAGGACCCGAAGCCCACCGCCGAGCCACACCGCAGCCGGCCGAGCTGTACCGCCGCCATCGGGAGGCCCTCATGACCCGCCGCCGCTAGCGGGGAAGAAATGGCCCGCCGCCGCTAGCGCCGCGTGGGCAGGGCCTGGCGAGGCCCGGAGGA
>NW_025227626.1:0-4108 GCF_018294505.1 Triticum aestivum | reverse complement strand
CCGTAGCAGCCACGTAAAATTTGCAACAACAAAGTACAGGACGTCTAACTTGTTTTTGCAGGGCATGTTGTGATGTGATATGGTCAAGACGTGATGCTATATTTTATTGTATGAGATGATCATGTTTTGTAACCGAAGTTATCGGCAACTGGCAAGAGCCATATGGTTGTCGCTTTATTGTATGAAATGCAAACGCCCTGTAATTGCTTTACTTTATCACTAAGCGGTAGCAATAGTCGTAGAAGCAATAGATGGCGTAAACGACAACGATGCTGCGATGGAGATCAAGGTGTCACGCCGGTGACGATGGTGATCACGACGGTGCTTCGGAGATGGAGATCACAAGCACAAGATGATGATGGCCATATCATATCACTTATATTGATTGCATATGATGTTTATCTATTATACATCTTATTCTAGCTTTGATTGACGGTAGCATTTTAAGATGATCTCTCACTAATTATCAAGAAGTGTTCTCCTCGAGTATGCACCGTTGCCAAAGTTCGTTGTGCCCAGACACCACGTGATGATCGGGTGTGATAAGCTCTACGCCCATCTACAACGGGTGCAAGCCAGTTTTGCACACGCGGAATACTTAGGTTAAACTTGACAAGCCTAGCATATGCAGATATGGCCTCGGAGCACGGAGACCGAAAGGTCAAGCGTGAATCATATAGTAGATATGATCAACATAATGATGTTCACCATTGAAAACTACTCCATCTCACGTGATGATCGGTTATGGTTTAGTTGATTTGGATCACGTGATCACTTAGATGACTAGAGAGATGTCTGTCTAAGTGGGAGTTCTTAAGTAATATGATTAATTGAACTTAAATTTATCATGAACTTAGTCCTGGTAGTATTTTGCAAATTATGTTGTAAGATCAATAGCTTGCGTTGTTGCTTTCATATGTTTATTTTGATATGTTCCTAGAGATAACTGTGTTGAAAGATGTTAGTAGCAATGATGCGGATTGGATCCATGATCTGAGGTTTATCCTCATTGCTACACAGAAGAATTATGTCCTTAATGCACCGCTAGGTGACAGACCTATTGCAGGAGCAGATGCAGACGTTATGAACGTTTGGCTAGCTCAATATGATGACTACTTGATAGTTTAGTGCACCATGCTTAATGGCTTAGAATCGGGACTTCAAAGACGTTTTGAACGTCATGGACCATATGGGATGTTCCAGGAATTGAAGTTAATATTTCAAGCAAATACCCGAGTTGAGAGATATGAAGTCTCCAACAAGTTCTATATCTAAAAGACGGAGGAGAATCGCTCAACTAGTGAGCAAGTGCTCAGATTGTCTGGGTACTACAATCGCTTGAATCAAGTGGGAGTTAATCTTCCAGATAAGATAGTGATTGATAGAATTCTCTAGTCACCATCACTAAGTTACTAGAACTTCGTGATGAACTATAGTATGCAAGGGATAACGAAAACGATTCCCGAGCTCTTTGTGATGTTGAAATCGACGAAGGTAGAATCAAGAAAGAGCATCAAGTGTTGATGATTGACAAGACTACTAGTTTCAAGAGAAGGGCAAAGGGAAAGAAAGGGAACTTCAAGTGGAAAGACAAGCAAGTTGTCACTCCTGTGAAGAAGCCCAAAGCTGGACCATAGCCTGAAACTGAGTGTTTACACTGCAAAGGAAATGGTCACTGGAAGCGGAAATGCCCCGAATATTTCGTGGATAAGAAGGATGGCAAAGTGAACAAGGGTATATTTGATATACAGATTATTGATGTGTGCCTTACTAGTGTTTATAGTAGCCCCTGAGTATTTGATACTTGTTCGGTTGCTAAGATTAGTAACTCGAAACAGGAGTTACAGAATAAACAGAGACTAGTTGAAGGGAAAGTGACGATGAGTGTTGGAAGTAGTTCCAAGATTATTATGATCATCATCGCACACTCCCTATACTTTTGGGATTAGTGTTAAACCTAAATAAATGTTATTTGGCATTTGCGTTGAGCATGAATATGATTTGATCGTGTTTATTGCAATACGGTTATTCATTTAAAATCAGAGAATAATTGTTGTTCTGTTTACATGAATAAAACCTTCAATGGTCATACACCCAATGAAAATAGTTTGTTGGATCTCGATCGTAGTGATACACATATTCATAATATTGAGGCCAAAAGATGCAAAGTTAATAATGATAGTGCAATTTATTTGTGGCACTGCCGTTTGGGTCATATCGGTGTAAAGCGCATGAAGAAACTCCATAAAGATGGATTTTCGAAATCACTTGGTTATGAATCATTTGATTCTTGCGAACCGTGCCTTTTGGGCAAGATGACTAAAACTCCGTTCTTCGGAACAATGGAACGAGCTACTGACTTATTGGAAATAATACATACTGATGTATGCAGACCAATGACTATGAAGGCTCGTGGCAAGTATCGTTATTTTTTGACCTTCACAAGATGATTTGAGCAGATATGGGTATATCTACTTGATGAAACATAAGTCTGAAATAGTTGAAAGGTTCAAAGAATTCAGAGTGAAGTGGAAAAATCATCATAACAAGAAAATAAAGTTTCTGCGATCTAATCGCGGAGACCAATATTTGAGTTACGAGTTTGGTCTTCAATTAAAACAATGTGGAATAGTTTCACAGCTCATGCCACCTGGAACACCACAACATTATGGTATGTCCGAACGTCGTAACCGCACTTTATTGGATATGGTGCGATCTATGATGTCTCTTACTGATTTACCAATATTGTTTTGGGGTTATGCATTAGAGACAGCTGCATTCACATTAAAAGGGCACCATCTAAATCCGTTGAGGCGACAACATATGAACTGTGGTTTAGCAAGAAACCCAAGTTGTCGTTTCTTAAAGTTTGGGGCTGCGATGCTTATGTGAAAAAGTTTCATCCTGATAAGCTCGAACCCAAATCGGAGAAGTGCGTCTTCATAGAATACCCAAAGGAAATTATTGGGTACACCTTCTATCACAGATCCGAAGGCAAGACATTCGTTGCTAAGAATGGATCCTTTCTAGAGAAGGAGTTTCTCTCGAAAGAAGTGAGTGGGAGGAAAGTAGAACTTGATGAGGTAATTGTACCTGCTCCCTTATTGGAAAATAGTTCATCACTGAAATCAGTTCCAGTGATTCCTACACCAATTAGTGAGGAAGCTAATGATGATGATCATGAAACTTCAGATCAAGTTACTACAGAACCTCGTAGGTCTTCCAGAATACGGTCCGCACCAGAGTGGTACGGTAATCCTATTCTAAAAGTCATGTTACTAGACCATGATAAACCTACGAACTATGAGGAAGCGATGATGAGCCCAGATTCCGCAAAGTGGCTGGAGGCCATGAAATCTGAGATAGGATCCATGTATGAGAACAAAGTGTGGACTTTGGTGGACTTGCCCGATGATTGGCAAGCCAAAGAAAATAAATGGATCTTCAAGAGGAAGACGGACGTTGATAGTAGTGTTACTATCTACAAAGCTCGACTTGTCGCAAAAAGTTTTTCGACAAGTTCAAGGTGTTGAATACAATGAGATTTTCTCACTCGTATCGATGCTTAAGTCTGTCCAAATCATGTTAGCAATTGCCACATTTTATGAAATCTGGCAAATGGAAGTCAAAACTGCATTCCTTAATGGATTTATTAAAGAAGAGTTGTCTATGATGCAATCAGAAGGTTTTGTCAATCCTAAAGATGCTAACAAAATGTGCATGCTCCAGCAATCCATCTATGGACTGGTGCAAGCACCTCAGAGTTGGAATATACGCTTTAATAAGTTGATCAAAGCATATAGTTTTGTACAGACTTACGGTGAAGCTTGTATCTACAAGAAAGTGAGTGGGAGCACTACAACATTTCTGATAAGTATATGTAAATGACATATTGTTGATTGGAAATAATGTAGAATTATTCTGCAAAGCATAAAGGAGTGTTTGAAAGAAGTTCTTTCAAAAGAAAGACTTCGGTAAAGCTACTTACATATTGAGCATCAAGATCTATTGAGATAGATCAAGACGCTTGATAAGATTTTCAATGAGTACATACCTTGACAAGATTTTGAAGTAGTTCAAAATGGAACAGTCAAAGAAAGAGTTCTTT
>NW_025227625.1:0-4466 GCF_018294505.1 Triticum aestivum | reverse complement strand
AGGCTGACCGGGATGCCGCCAAGGCCCTTGATGATGATGCAGTTGATGCTTATGATCAGCAGGTATCTGCTTATTCCGATGCTCTTTCGGTGTACCGCGATGATCTCTCTACTTACACTCAGTGGTGCAATGACGATGCTCGTGCTGCTGCTGTTCTCACTGCAAGTGTCCTCCCTCAGTTTGCTTCGGAGTTCATGGGACTTGGCACCGTTGCAGGGATGTAGTCTTATCTTTGTCAGCGATATCAGCCCTCTGGTGATGCTCTCTACCTATCTGTGGTGCATCAGGAGCACGCCCTTCAGCAAGGTGATTCCTCTGTTGATGAGTTCTATTCCCAGTGCTCTGCCATCTGGCGTCAGCTTGACTCTCTTCGGACAGTTGTTTGTGGCACTTGTCGTTGCTGTCAGACTACTCGGTCTGATCTGGAGTTTCAGCGGGTCCATGAGTTCTTATCCCGTCTCCGCTCTGAGTTTGAACCGTGTCGTGCTCACTTGCTTGCTCGTGGCCGTGTTCCTATCTCGGAGGTGCTTGCGGAGCTTCGTGCTGAAGAGACCCATCTTCGCTCTGCTTGTTTGCTGGTGCTCCCGTCAGTCTTGGCTGCCCGGACTCCTGTGTCGTCTGCTCGCCTCACTGCTCCGCCGCTCCTGCCTACTCCTCTCGGGGGGGTGAGCCGTCCTCCTTATGCTGAGAAGGGCACGTCGCATCGTGACACCGTCTGTGGTTACTGCTCCCGGTCAGGTCACCCAGAGTCTGACTGTCGCAAGAAGAAGCGAGATCAGAGGCGCTCCTCCTCCAGCGGGACTCCCGTGTCTTCCTCGACTCCGTCACTCGCTGACCAGGACATTGTTCGCCTCAAGCGCCTCCTTGCTTCCTCAGGCTCTACGTCGACTTGTTCAGCTGCTGCTGTGACTGCAGCCCCTTCTCCACCACCGCAGGTATCTACACAGTCAGGTACATCTTCGTGGGTTTTGGATTCTGGAGCCTCCTTCCACATGTCTTCTGATTTTTCTGTGTTGTCTTCTCTCCGACCTCTTGATTTGCCTGTCAATGTTCTTACCGCCGATGGCACACCTCTTCCTGTTGCTAGTCGTGGTATTCTTTCCACTCCATCTTTTTCTGTTCCGAGTGTTTCACATGTTTCTCGCCTTACCATGAATCTTTTTTCTGCTGCCCAACTTACTGATTTTGGTTGTCGTGTCATTCTTGACACTGACTCTTGCTCCATTCAAGATTGTCGCACCAAAGCTTTGGTTGGTGCTGGCCCCCGGCGCCGTGAGTCAGAGGGCCTTTGGGAAGTTGACTGGCTTTGTGTTCCTTCCGCTGCCACCACCTCTGCCAGCTCCCATGCTCTTGCTGCCTCTTCGTCTGCGTCCTTCCAGCAGTGCCATCATCGACTTGGTCACATCTGTGGCTCTCGTTTATCTTCCTTAGTGCGTCAGGGTCTCTTAGGGTCTGTATCTGGAGATGTCTCCTTACATTGTAATGGTTGCAGACTTGGCAAACAGACTCAGTTACCTCATCCTACTAGTGAGTCAGTATCTCAGCATCCGTTTGACTTAGTTCATTCTGATGTCTGGGGTCCTGCTCCCTTTGATTCGAAAGGTGGTCATCGCTACTATGTTTTGTTTATTGATGATTTCTCTCGCTACACTTGGCTCTACTTCATGAAATCTCGTAGCGAGGTTCTCTCTATATACAAACGTTTTGCTGCCATGGTTCACACCTAGTTTGCCACGTCCATTCATACTTTTCATGCTGACTCTGCTTCGGAGTATATCTCTCAGCCGTTGCGTGGTTTTCTCGCGGAACAGGGTACTCTTGCCCAGTTCTCATGTCCTGGGGCTCATGCCCAGAATGGCGTTGCCGAATGCAAGCATCGTCATTTGCTTGAGACGGCTCGTGCGCTCATGATTGCTGCTTCCCTTCCACCCCATTTTTGGGCTGAGGCTGTTTCCGCATCCACCTATCTCATCAACATTCAGCCATCGACTGTTCTTCAGGATGGTATTCCTATGGAGTGTCTCACTGGTCGCTCTCCCGACTACTCAGCTCTTCGTATGTTTGGATGTGTATGCTATGTTCTTCTTGCCCCCCGAGAACGCACCAAACTGACTGCTCAGTCGGTTGAGTGTGTCTTCCTTGACTACAGCGATGAGCACAAGGGCTATCGATGTTGGGATCCTGTAGGTCGTCGCTTGCGCATCTCGCGTGATGTGACCTTTGATGAGTCCCGTTCCTACTACCCATGTTCTTCTTCCTCGAGTTTCTCTGTCGATGACCTTGCTTTCCTTCTCCTTCCCGATACACCCCGCTACGTACCTCCTGTGCCATCTCTTCCTCTGGCACCTCTCCTCCCCTCTCCCTCACCACTGACCCCATCCTCTCCTTTACCACCGACCCCATCCTCTCCATCCTCCTCCTCCACCTCTCCACCATCATCTTCAGTTCGTCGCCCTCTCTCACCGTTTCCTCTCCACTATACTCGTCGCCCTCATACTGAGGATGTCTCCCCTGATGAGCCTTCCACCTCTGGTGCTCCTCCCTCCACATCTCCCCTGGTTCATAATCTTCGTGCTCGGCCTCGCCCCCCACCTGATCGCTACTCCCCTGATCAGTATGGTCTCTCTGCCATTGCTGAGCCCACTTCCTATTGGACTGCCATGACTCAGCCTGAGTGGCAGCTTGTGATGGCCGAAGAGCTTGCTGCCCTTGAGCGCTCTGGCACTTGGGATCTGGTTCCTCTCCCTTCCGGCGTTTGTCCCATCACCTGCAAGTGGGTCTACAAGGTTAAGACTCGCTCCGATGGTTCTATTGAGCGCTACAAAGCTCGCCTTGTAGCCCGTGGTTTCCAACAGGAGCAGGGACGTGATTATGATGAGACATTCGCTCCTGTGGCCCACATGACCACTGTTCGCACTCTTCTTGCTGTAGCTTCTGTTCGTCAGTGGTCTATCTCTCAACTTGATGTTCAGAACGCTTTTCTCAATGGCGAGTTGCGTGAGGAGGTTTATATGCAGCCACCACAGGGGTACTATGCTCGTGATGGTATGGTCTGTAGACTTCGCCGCTCTCTATATGGTCTCAAACAGGCCCCTCACGCCTGGTTTGAGCGTTTCGCCTCTGTGGTGACCGCTGCTGGTTTCTTGCCCAGTGACCATGATCCCGCACTGTTTGTTCACACGTCTCCTCGTGGTCGGACTCTTCTTCTTTTCTATGTTGATGACATGATCATCACTGGTGACGACACTGACTACATCGCCTTTGTTAAGGCTCGCCTTCGCGACCAGTTTCTTATGACTGATCTTGGTCCACTTTGCTATTTTCTTGGGATTGAGATCTCCTCGACCTCTGATGGCTTCTACATCTCCCAAGAAAAATATATTCAGGATCTTCTTGCTCGCGCTGCTCTCGGTGATGAGCGCACGGTTGTGACTCCTATGGAGCTCAACGTTCAGCTTCGTGCCACGATGGTGACCCTCTTCCTAATCCCACTCGCTATCGTCATCTTGTTGGCAGTCTTGTCTATCTTGCTGTTACGCGCCCTGACATCTCCTATCCTGTCCACATCCTGAGTCAGTTTGTTTCAGCCCCCACCTCTGTCCACTATAGTCATCTCCTCCGTGTTCTACGATATCTTCGTGGCACGATCTCTCAGCGCCTTTTCTTTCCCCGCTCCAGCTCTCTTGAGCTTCAGGCCTACTCTGATGCTACCTGGGCTAGTGATCCCTCGGATCGACGCTCGCTGTCTGCTTATTGTGTCTTTCTTGGTGGCTCTCTTATTGCCTGGAAGACAAAGAAGCAGACTGCAGTTTCTCGCTCGAGTATAGAGGCTGAGTTGCGAGCCATGGCTATGTTGACGGCTGAGGTGATCTGGTTATGGTGGTTACTTGAGGATTTTGGTGTGTCTGCTACTACATCGACTCCTTTATTGTCAAACAGTACTGGCGCTATCAGCATTGCGCGTGACCCGGTGAAGCATGAGCTCACCAAGCACATCGGTGTGGATGCCCACTTTGTGCGTGCTGCTGTGCAGGATCAGACTCTCGCCCTTCACTATGTGCCCTCTGAGTTACAGTTAGCAGACTTCTTCACGAAGGCCCAGACTCGAGCGCAGCATAGTTTTCTTCTCTCCAAACTCAGTGTTGTTGACCCACCATGAGTTTGAGGGGGGGTGTTGGATGTGTATAGCCCTTTTTGGTTTATCCCCATTGTATAAGGGGTCTCTTGCACTTTACCACACACCTGTATATGTATTGGCCTTTGGCCCTCCTGAGAATACAGTTGCTCACTTATCCAACAGTTATCACCTAAATTTTATTTGTGAAAGAAATTGTTCAGGGACATTAATACAACTGACAAGTATTATATCATCTATTTAACAGAAACAACAGAAAAAAAATCTATTTTGCCATGTTATCTTATGAACATTTTGTGCAACAATGTGTTGATGCATGTGTTTTCGCTAA
>NW_025227624.1:0-4800 GCF_018294505.1 Triticum aestivum | reverse complement strand
CATACGCAAGATTGTTGAGATCCACTGTTGTCATTCCATACTGCGTGTCTTCCGTTACCCCGCCTCGTGTCATATTGACCCATTTGCACCGAAACAAAGGGACCTTCAAACCACCTCCATAGTTAAGTTTCCATATGTCCTCAATGTAACCATAATATGTTTCCTTTTCCGTGTTGGTTGTTGCATCAAAGCGGACACCACTGTTTTGGTTTGTGCTCTTCTTATCTTGGGCGATCGTGTAAAATGTATTCCCATTTATCTGGTACCCTTTGAAAGTCATTATATTCGAAGATGGTAACTGGGACAGCGAGTACAGGTCATTTTGAATATCGCCATCATGCATGGCACGTTTCTACAACCAACCGGCAAAAGTCCTTGGTTGTTCACGTGTAATCCAGTCGTCAGACTTCTGTGGGTGTTTGGAGTGTAGGAAATTCTTGTGTTCCTCCATATATGGAGCCACCAAGGCGGAATTCTGTAGAACTGTGTAGTGTGCTTCAGTGAGAGAATGCCCGTCCATACATATTATTTGATGCCCTCCTAGCGTGCCTTTTCCATCCTGTCTGCCCTTATGCCGCGATTCAGGAACACCAATCGGCTTAAGGTCAGGAATAAAGTCAATACAAAACTCAATGATCTCCTCATTTTCATGGCCCTTTGAGATGCTTCCTTCTGGCCTAGCACGGTTATGAACATATTTCTTCAAGACTCCATGAACCTCTCAAAGGGGAACATATTGTGTAGAAATACAGGACCCAAAACGTTAATCTCTTCGCAAAGGTGAACTAGGTCGTGCGTCATGATGTTGAAGAAGGATGGTGGAAACACCAACTCGAAACTGACAAGACATTGCACCAAGTCATTCTGTAACCTTGGTATGATTTCTGGATCGATTACCTTCTGAGAGATTGCATTGAGGAATGCACATATCTTCACAATGTCTAATCGAGCGTTTTCCGGTAGAAGCCCCCTCAATGAAACCGGAAGTAGTTGCGTCATAATCACATGGCAGTTATGAGACTTTAGGTTCTGGAACTTTTTCTCTGCCATATTTATTATTCCCTTTATATTCGACGAGAAGCCAGACGGTACCTTCATGCTGAGCAGGCATTCAAAGAAGATTTCCTTCTCTTTTTTAGTAAGAGCGTAGCTGGCCTAACCCTGATGTATGCCGTCTTTTCCGTGCATACGTTGCTGGTCCTCCTGTGCCTCTGGTGTATCTTTTGTCTTCCCATACACGCCCAAAAAGCTAAGCAGGGTCACGCAAAGATTCTTCGTCACGTGCATCACGTCGATTGCGGAGCGGACCTCTAGGTCTTTCCAATATGGCAGGTCCCAAAATATAGATTTCTTCTTCCACATGGGTGCGCGTCCATCAGCGTCCTTCAGAACAGGTTGTCCGCCAGGACCCTTTCCAAAGATTACCTTCAAATCCTTGACCATATCATGTACATCAGCGCCAGTATGGTGGCAAGGCTTCGTCCGGTGATCCGCCTCACCTTTGAAATGCTTGCCTTTCTTTCTTACGGGATGCCTGCTCGGAAGAAATCGACGATTTCCCAGGTACACAATCTTCCTACAACTATCCAAATATATACTGTCGGTATCATCCAAACAGTGCGTGCATCCGCGGTATCCCTTGTTTGTCTGTCCTGAAAGGTTACTGAGAGCAGGCCAATCATTGATGGTCACGAACAGCAACGCCTTTAGGTCAACTTCTTCCTGTCCGTGCTCATCCCACGCATGTACACCTGTTCCATTCCACAGCTGTAATAGTTCTTCAACTAATGGCCTTAGGTACACATCAATGTCGTTGCCGGGTTGCTTAGGGCCTTGGATGAGCACTGGCATCATAATGAACTTCTGCTTCATGCACAACCAAGGAGGAAGGTTATACAAACATAGAGTAACAGGCCAGGTGCTATGGTTGCTGCTCTGCTCCCCAAAAGGATTAATGCCATCTGCGCTTAGACCAAACCATACGTTCCTTGGGTCACCTGCAAACTCCTCCCAGTACTTTCTCTCGATTTTTCTCCACTTCGAACCGTCAGCGGGTACTCTCAACTTTCCATCTTTCTTACGGTCTTCTCCGTGCCACCGCATCGCCTTCGCATGCTCTTTGTTTTGGAACAAACGTTTCAACCGTGGTATTATAGGAGCATACCACATCACCTTGGCAGGAATCTTCTTCCTGGGGCGCTCGCCCTCGACATCACCAGGGTCATCGCGAGTGATCTTATAACGCAATGCACCGCATACCGGGCAAGCGTTCAAATCCTCGTACTCACCGCGGTAGAGGATGCAGTCATTAGGGCATGCATGTATCTTTTGCACCTCTAACCCTAGAGGGCAGACAGCCTTCTTTGCTTCATACGTACTCTCGGGCAATTCGTTGTCCTTTGGAAGCATATTCTTTATCATTACCAGCAACTTTCCTAATCCCTTGTCAGATACACCATTCTCTGCCTTCCATTGTAGCAATTCCAGTTTGGTGCCCAACTTTTTTTGTCAGCTTCGCAATTCGGGTACAACAATTTCTTGTAATCCTCTAACATGCGCTGCAACTTCTTCTTCTTCTCCAAATCACTTGCGCAGTTTCTCTTTGCATCGGCAATGGCCCGACCTAGATCATCAGCAGGCTCATCTGATGCCTCTTCTTTAGCTTCTTCCCGCATTGCCGGCTCAGCTTCTTCCCCCATTGTTGTATCATCGTATTCAGCAAACCCATAGCCAGGATAGCCGGCGTCGTCCTGTTCTTCTTCATTGTCTTCCATCATAACCCCTCTTTCTCTGTGCTTGGTCCAAACATTATAGTGGGGCATGAAACCAGACTCAAATAGGTGGACGTGAATGGTTCTTGACGTAGAGTAATTGTGACCATTCTTACAGCCAGCACATGGACAAGGCATAAAACCATCCGCCCGCTTGTTTGCCTCAGCGGCAAGCAGAAAAGTATGCACGCCATTAATGAACTCGGGAGAGCATCGGTCATCATACATCCATTGTCGGCTCATCTTCATTACACAACACCGAATAGACCAAATTAATACAAGTTCATACATAAAGTTCATATACAACACTTAATTAAATGCAACATACAAATAACTCTCTAATTAAAGAATTTAAATGCAACAACAAATGCGATCAAGATCACAACTAAGGTAACAATTGATCCAACAGCATAATGATACCAAGCCACACTATCAATGGCATATTTTCTAATCTTTCTAATCTTCAACCGTATTTTCTCCATCTTGATCTTGTGATCATCGACGACATCGGCAACATGCAACTCCAATTCCATCTTCTCCCCCTCAATTCTTTTCAATTTTTCTTTCAAATACCCATTTTCTCTTTCAACTAAATTTAACCTCTCGACAATAGGGTCAGTTGGAATTTCCGGTTCACATACCTCCTACATAAAAATATATATGTCAACTTGATGGGCATAATTTGTCATAAACACGAAATACAACAATTAGTTTTAAAAGAGAATATACCACATCCGAATCATAACAACGACGAGGGCCGACGGGGACGGATATCAAAACCATGGCACTATGTATAACAAACAACGTACGGGTAAGATAATTATACGAGTAACTATATATCCAAATCACACAAACATCAATTTGGTAATGTAAAACATTCATGAACAAGAGCCTCACCACAAGGTGGTGCCGGCGACGGGACGGTGCGGGTGATCGACGGTGGTTACGACGGAGATTTAGAAGGCACTAAGTAAACCACACCTACATATGCAAACTAAGTGTTATTTTTTACCTCAAATTGCATATAAATAAAATACTAGCACATATAATTCCTCCCAAATTACTAAACTCACAAATTAATCACTATGCAAAGCATTGCAAGAGCTAATCTAGCAATGAGAGATGAAAGGACAAAGTTGCTAACCTTTGTGATCATTTGAATGGATGGGGGCCTTCAAATCTTGACAAATTTCGGGCAAAATTTGTGATGAGCTCGAGGAAGAGAGGGGAACAATAGAGGAAGTGAGGGGAAGGGGGAAGAACAGAGCGAGCTCGGGTGGACGAAGGGTTTATGTACGTCGACCTTTAGTACCGGTTCGTGGCACGAACCGGTACTAAAGGTGCTAGAGGGGCCCCAGACTAACAACATCTTGCCACCACTCTCTTTAGTACCGGTTCGTGGCACAAACCGGTGCTAAAAGTTCTCCACGAACCGGTACTAATGAGAGCGGCCGGCTAGCCGTTGGAACCGGCACTAATGGACACATTAGTGCCAGCTCAAAATCAAACCAGCACTAATGTGTCTCAGATTTGACCCTTTTTCTACTAGTGGGCGTCCGCTTAGGCGTCCTGATTGGTGTTTTAGGACTGAGAGGATGCCTTAGACTTGCCAGGCAGGGGAACCGAGATTTCTGGCAGGGAAAACGGGCTGGGCAAAAAGGGCTGGGCGGGAAAACTGGGCTCACATGTAAACAGTTACAGGAAGGGAAAGAAAGAGAGAGAACCAAAACCAGAGCATGCAAATCTCCAGGCTTTGGGCTCTTTTCTCTCTCCTTTGGCAGCAGCTTCCTCACATCTGCACCAGCCTTTCCTGATCTGTTGTGTGTTATGCTATGCACAGCTCCTCTGCTGTTAGGTGCTGCTACTGCCTCTCTTATAGTAGTTAGCTAGTTGCTTACTAGTTGGTGGATGGACCAGAATATATGTGCTCACTGGTGGATTAGAATCACCGTATGTATGTCTGACTAAATGGTGCTCTATTCTACCACCCATCAGGTTCAGATTCTGCCTCAAGCGTTGCCCCACTTTA
>NW_025227623.1:0-4933 GCF_018294505.1 Triticum aestivum | reverse complement strand
GATCAAGCAATGGAACATCCGCGGCGACGATTGGATCGCCATGTAGAGCCGCAAGACGCTGTCGATTTTTGTTGTAGATCAAGCAATGGAACATCCGCGGCGACGATTGGATCGCCATGTAGAGCCGCGAGATGCCGCAAAAAGAAATGAACAAAGAGAAAAAAATAAATAAAGGAAATAAGTGATCATATGCAACCTTCATATGATTTACTCACCATATGGCTGTGCCATCGACGCCGGCCACGGAGGGAAATGCCAGACGAGAAATGAAGATGTGTGTATATATGCGTGCTGGAGTAGAGATGATACAAAGTGTGTGTGTATGCGTGCGTGTGTGTGCGAGTGGTACGGTGAATGGTGGCGATATGAGCGTGTAAATGGTGCGTGCGTTCTGAGTGAGCTGAACCCCCTTCGCAGTCACTGGAGCAGCCTTTTTATAGCACCGTCTCCACCGGCTAGCTATGCGAATAGATAGGAAGATAAGCACGAGAGATTAGCATCGTCGCCGCTGCCGTTAGTAACAAACCATATCTTATCTCTGATCTCTCGGTACCGTTGCACCAAAAACAAGCAACAAACTTTGATCGCTGGGCAATACTTATCTCTCGTCAAGTCCAACTGATTGAGCTTTTCTATCCCTAGCGACCACGAACCTTGGTTTTGTACCAACATCAACACGTCCAACTAGCAGCAGGCCTGTACAAGATTTTACTACTTCAACACACCAAACGTTTGCATGGATAGTTGTTGACCGGTTGGACCGTGCATGCACACACGATTTATTCCATTAGCAAACTAGTTGATCGGCTACTACTAAATCCATTTGATCAACAAAGTGCATGTGTTAACGTGACTGAGGCTGCAAATTCATAAACATACTATATTTTCCCTTTTTCCCTTGAAGGTCGCCAATTTTTTTAATGATAGATGAAATTTGATTGCTTTTCATATCATCAATTATATATTCATTGACATGATCTGACAAGTGTCTACTCATACCAAATAGATTAAATATATCTGTGCATCACATGGTAAAAATGGAGTCAAACACCGGCACTAAAGGCCGTTACGAACCGGCACTAAAGGCCGGTTCTGCACTAGTGGCCTTAGGCACATGTCTAAAGCGAGTTGAACACTTTGATCCTGGAGGGTGCTCTGACGCTTAAGCGTCGCAAGCGACGCTTTACAAACAGAGTTCACAGTATTGAAACTCTATGAAATTGCATTGGCGGTTGATGCAATTTCGAATATGAATCACTTTGTTCTTTCATATTAGTTGCCTGATAGAATTAGAGCTAGCCAATTTGGTTTTGGGCTGTCCGAAAACCTATATGCAATTAGAATTGTTTGTTAATTGGAAAGCCACTCTTTGTGCTTATCCTGTAAATTGAGACTTTTATTTGCCTCCAATATTACAAACTGCAAATAATGCATTGGAACATTGGTTTGTTTGGTTCCATTTTCCAACTACGAAGCTTCATGTTCAAACTGAAAAACGTGTACCAGAATTGTATCACATTGGTTTTGATTTTTCAGTTTGATTGCATGAAGTCCTACTACTACGTTTAGTCATTCAGGAAGGATAGTTTTACAGGAGTTTGAAACATGGATTGTTCAATGGACCTGTTGATGTGTTGAGTGTGTTCATACTACTACTACTACATTCAGTGAGGATAGTTTTGTGGCATCGTGACTTGCGGAGGCCCTGATTGTTTGTTCTCTTGGAATTTTATTTGCGCCTCCAGTTGCGAGCATGACAAAGTGGTCTGTGCAGTTGATAGTATCCTGTCCCTGGTCGGTGATAAGAATCCAGAGCACTACTTTGTCGCCACCCAGGATTCTGGTCTCCGGGCAAAGCTACGAGAAGTATGAAGATTGCTATGCTCTTGTAGCATTCTACTTTTACCATGTTATCACCTGAATTTCATTTTTGAAAGATTTTTCTCAGGAACATTAATACAACCGACAAGCAACAAGTATCATATCATCTATTTAATGGAAACAACAGAAACAAATCTATTTTTCCATCTTATCTTATCAACTTTTCGTGCAGAAGTTTGTTCATGCATGTTTTACTTTTCATTAGGTTCCTTGTGTTCCTGTGATATACGGTCTGAAAAACTCCCTGTTTATTGAGCAACCATCCGTACAGCAACGTTAGTTTGCTCAGTTGGATGAGGAGAAGCATGTTCATATGGAAAAATCAGATTTTAAGAAGCTATTGAAGGCGTCATCGGAAGGAAAGACATATGTCAATGGAAATAAAAATGGAGTGGCAGAGAAAAGCAAGTTTAAAAGGAACAGAGCAAAGGTTATATACTGTTTCTCAGGATAATCCATTGTTTGGATCTTGTGGGTGTAATCAATATTTTGAGATCACAACTGAATCTACCTTCTTTTACGGAATGTTAATGTGTGTCGTTTTGCAGGCTACAAACCAACTCTCCTGCAAGAAAAAGAAACCAAAGCCCCAACCATCAGCTACTCAAAGTCAGGTAATTGTCACTACACAGCATTATCAGTTGACATTTGTGAGGCGTATGCAATACTTGGAACATGCTCGCTTAAGTATCACAATTCTTACTGTAAAACCAGCCTGGAGATGTCTGACTTACTAAGAGTAAGACGGATAAAAAATAATGTGCCAACTATATCATGTATAGGCTCTTAGACAGATAAGCCCATTTCAAATTTCCTAATTGTTGTAGCTACTGATTTGATTTGTATTTGGATGTTAATGACTTGTGCACAGAAATCTTGCGACAACAAGCACTAGTGAGAACTTATTTTCTTCAGGGTCGGCTGATGGTGAGGCGAAACGAAAGAGGGTTAGGAAGCGGAAGAGACAGCAGTCAAGCAGAGACAGTGAGCTGATGGACCTACAAAGATTATGTGCTGATGGTGGTTGGTTTCTTTGGTGAGCGGTGCTTCACCTTAAACATTGATGGCGGCCAATCTCAGCAGCGTGGTGCAGTTGAGACTTGGCGTCCAATGCTAGGAGATGGACTCGCGCAGGAGGTGGATGCTGTCTGGCGTCATGGTGGCGTCGATGGCAGAGTGGCCTGACAAGGTAGAAGCCTCAATATCTACTTTAAAGACGGACCTGTGGAATGATGGCGGCGACGACACATGTGAGTGCGTCAGACCAGTTTGTGCCCCAGACCCAGTATGTTGCTCGGTTGGGGCTTCTGGCTTTTGATGATAGGCTTAGGTGAGTGGTCTGGGTATTTGGCCCAGCTAGCACCCCTTCATCATATGGATAGGAGTAGTGGCATATGTTGCCAAAATTGCGGATTCAGGCATATTGTTGTAATATTTTGTAAGGTCCTCAAGAATAATCAATAAAGTGGCCGCATGCATCTCCCAGATGCCAGAGGCCGGGGGTCATCCTACTTTTCTAAAAAAAAATGTGTTGATGGTGTTTCTTCAAATGCTACATGATCGTTAGTTAATTTGATAAATCATTCACCATCGGTTGAGGATTTTAGGTATAACTTTTTAACAATGTAACACTACTAAAAGTATTTTGAGGCTGTTGTTGGACTTCAAAAATCTTAAATAGGTGCTGGTTAATACTATAAGATTTGTCCTTTGTGACGTGATGATGCCATCTAAACCGCCCGCATGGATTTCAGCAACCACCAGCACGTCGACATGGATTCCAACAATTGCCGCCGCATCAACGCTGCTGACTAGGTTGGGCAGTGATGTCTGTTGATCCTTCAATGGGTTTGGTGATAAAAATGACCCCTACTATTTTCATAAGAAGGAAGAATGTGACACCATTGTACAGATGTTGCCAGCCAGCATGATCAATAAGTCATTTCTTTTCAAACATTATGGAGAAATATATATTCAAAACATTGGTAAAAGCAATATAAATTCAAAATACCATTATAAACTAAAAATGACATAGCTCCTTCAATTATCTTAGTTGTTTACATTGGTACATGCACATTAACTCTTCAACAATGAAAGATCAAAGCACAGCAGCACACAACACACGAATTCGTTATAATTCAACAAACAGACTTCTGATACCCTTTTGATGATAGCAGATCCGAAACCTCCAATCGGCATATAGTTCTTCAACAAACAGACTTCTGATACATTTTTTGATGGTAGCACATCCGAAACTTCCAATTGTCATCCACTTAAAGATGGTAATATCCGTCTGTCTACTTGGGCCTCTTCAAGCTAATGGTGTTGGTGCTTGTGCGACTGGTCCCACTTTGTGACCAGTGTGACTTAACAGAGTCAAACAGAAGACGACAACTACCGGAAAAAGTTGATATAGAACATAGCCCATGAACAAGAATGCTGTCAATGGGATAGTGACTATCCTGTAACATATCCCCTTTCTCCTCAATAATAGCGACACAATAACACAATTCTTGATTGTGAAATCAAAATTCTGATATAGCAATACGAGAAAACTCATGACACATATTGCAATGGCAATCTTAGGGGCAACTAACATCATATAGCTACCGAGTGCAAAGGCAGTTGTCAAGTTTGTAACCGAAATCGCGATGAGAAAATAGGCCAATTGTATGTTTATTGTCCGGCTTGGAAGAGATATCATGGGAGATCCAGAAAACATGAGAGAAATAGTAGCCATTGCCGAGAAAGTGAACGCAAGTGCATTGGCTAGGGTGAACGCATCAAAAGTATACTTTCCAGCAAGTGTTGGTGTGCCCCCATTTGTGTGGTCATCAGCCCTGTAACCTCCAGGGATGGCGAAAGCTGCAGCAAAAGTCACAGTTGCAATTAAGACAGAGCCAATACACAGACTGCTTGTCCCTTCTTTCACATTATCTATTTCATCTTTTCTCGCTTGGACAATATCATTTTCTTCAAAGTAATCCATGCGACAAATGCCCCGTTTAGCACCAGCCAACTGGAGTGCCCGACGTATTTTTACTTCACTGTT
>NW_025227622.1:0-5411 GCF_018294505.1 Triticum aestivum | reverse complement strand
GAAATGGATCAAAATGAGCAGAAAACTAGAAGGAGAAACCAAAATCTAAAGAAACCCAAAAAACGAGCATGAAGCAGGGAGAAACAAAAAAAAGTACCACTAGCACCCGCAAATCAGCTGATCCATTTGCCCCACCACCACCTGATGCGATCCGCGATCCTATCCTACACTTAAGTCATAAAATATGATTTCTCAATCAATTGCTTTATCGTGTTTCATTTTGACTTGATTGACATGGTCGACCTAAGTGTGGGCACCTACTGCCTATAGGGTGTGTTTGGTTGCCTGGGTGCATCTAGCATGCATTGCATGAAGGAGCTTGGTTGGGGCTGGCCTGGTTGAGTTCATGCAAAAATAAGTTAAGATGTGTGTTTGGTGTACTGCATGAGATGAGCCAGGCTCAGCTCAGATTTTGTTTGGTGTGTTGCATCTGAGGTTGTATGAGAAATGCAGCATACAACATATGTTGTTTGGTAGGTTGTATGATGTGGAATTTGACTTTAGGGTGCTTTTTCATGTATGTAAGATAATTATAATATAGTTTTGGTAATATGCACTCCAAATTAGATATCTTTGCTGATTTAAGTAATAAAACAATATATGTGCACGTCTTAAAAATGAGAGATGATTGAAGAAAAAACAAAATTTCAGCAGCATCTTTGCTGTTTGTATAAGTACACAAGCAGTTTATATACACATACAAGCTATTAATGGTACAAAATAGCTAAAGAAATGCATCAGGATAATAGAGAGTGCACATCCAATGCAAGTAAAACATAAGGTCCATGTTATATTCCTTACATCACATATATAGGGGCATGGTTTTTCTGACCAAATACAATAAAATATGGTCAGCTTTGTTAGGTGAATTAGCACATATTTGCTCACACTCCACCCTTGGGCACTTCATCGCTCGTCACGGGCAGTCCATCCTTGGGCATGTACAGAACAAACAAAAGGAAAGGAAAAATGATTACATAAGAGAATAAAAAGTCATATCAAGTCTAAACAGGATCAAATAGAAGTAAAGAACCATAAAAAGAATTAAAGTGGAGCTCAAACAGCAACATAAGGGAATTATTCATAATGCATTACAACATAGAATTGAGCTCTACACCTGAGCATCTCACATGACAGAATTTGGGTACATAAGGGAGTAAATATAGGCACACAAAACAGCAACCAAACCAGCAGCTTGCACTATGAGCGTATCTTGGGTCTTGCCGTTGTCATCCATCTATATAAATCCATCACAGAATTATAAATTCGTAAAGGCATGGGCACTGATAATATTGACATCATTTGCATCATCAAAGCAAAATAAAAAATATGCACAAAGTAGCAAACTCTTACTTAGGAACAGATCACACAGATCCATGATAATAACAAAAATTACTAGCCAACTAGCTCCCATAGATGCATGCTAATCACACAGATCCATATGAGGAGGATGTTCGGGCCAGAGCATGTGCATGGCGGCTGTGCATATGCGTGTGTGTGCAGGGCAGGGGTGGGTGTTTGCGCATGCGTGTGTGTGTGGGTGCTTGTGCCTCTACAGGAGCGAGGAGAGCACCTCCCATGGCCATGGCGGCCATGGCTGGGAGCTCTGCTCCGACCGCCGGCTCACATCGGCATCGACTGAAGCAGCAACACAAGGGGCAGAGAGAGATGAGAGGGTCTGAGGGGATGGGGACAGATGGAAGAGGGATGGGAGGAGGGGAGTTCAACCTCTGCGCGGTGAGGATCCGCGCCGGCGACGTGCTCGCGAGGCGACGGGGCGGCGAGATCTGTTCCAAGGAGATGGAGAGGGGTGAGGAGAGCGGCGCGAATCGGGTGTGAATCGACGGGGAGAGAAACCCTAGTCCTCTTCGCTCGCGTGGGTGCAGGCGTGGGTGCTCGCGCAGATGCAGGCTCGCGGAAACGGCCGAAACTTGCGTGCGAGCTCAGCCTGGCTGGGGGGCCTATTTTGCATCAGTCAGGCCTGGCCCAAAGCGACGTGCAGTCTACCAAACAATGTGAAAACTGCATGGTGGGTGCGATGCAGGTGTGAGCAGAGGAACCAAACACAATAATATGATTGTGACATCGTGGTCACTATCCATGGCACCTTAGTCCTCATACTTTGAAACCCGTTGGCGTGACTAACGTCTCATACTTGGAATGGTCACGGGACAGCATACCCAGCTCAAAATATTGCTCAAAGGTGTTACAACACTAGGCTCCTAACATTCCACATTATTGGCCAGCATACATTAGGTGATGTAAGAACCAAACATAACAAAAAATCCAACGACCAAAAAGGGAGAACAAACTAAAAACAAAAAGAAGACGACAAGTGCATCCGACGAAGCTCTAAAAGGCCGGATCTACGTCTCCTGGCACCAAGGAGAGAGTCATAAGTAGTACACTGAGGAGTATTATCATTATTTCTACAATTACCGACTAATATACTTTTGTTAGATCAATTATAGATTAGATGCTCGTTAGTATTGCTGATATATAGATCCAAACTATTTGTTAGGAGCTTTTTGTATAGTCCCCATATACTAACATAGAATAGGACAAGGTAAAAGCTCAAATATTAATTGGAAGTCTTGTTATTTTTCTGAAGTTCATCATGCATCAAGAATGAAGAAGAAATAATTAAGTACCCCTCAACCTGTGAAAAAGGAAATATAAAAAAGGAGACCATTTGATTTCAGCTGACATGCAAACTCCAGATCAAATTTTTTTGGAAATGGAGGCATACCCCCGGCCTCTACATCATAATGATGCATGCAGCCATCTTATTAAAAAATCCACAAAGTAGCACAAAGTCATAAAGATATTACAGCTCGCAAGCGGAGCGAAACAAAAGAAAAAAGAAAAGTACATGCTGACGATCACAATTGGTACGGCAATATGAAGGATAAGCTCCCTAGACTCCTATCCTATTATGCGACCGCCATCCGAACCGGTTGAATATAGTCCGTGCTACCATCTCCCACTAGTTGCACCCAGTAATCAAAGGCTCTCTGGTGTTCATAGGAGTGAGTAAGGACCACGTACGGATCCATGCGGCAGCTCTGAAGATGACCTGCAATAAAGTTAAAATGTATTGTCTGTTAAATCAAATCATTCCTACAGTTCCATATAACCCACATAAGCGCACATATTCCAATCCGAATACGAGCCGCAGTAGTATGCTTAACCCCAGCTAACCACGTTCGAAACAATGACTCAATGTCAACTGAAGGATTAATGTTGAAGGTTATATGAATCGTTCTCCAAGGCAATTTGGCGAGTGGGCATTCAAGGAATAAATGTTGTATTGTTTCATCATGATCACAAAAACAACAACGTAAACTACCTACCCATCGCCTCTTGATTAAGTTGTGCTTGGTGAGTATTACTTGCTTGTGAACGAACCACATAAAAATTTTAATACGCAAGGGAACCTTAACCCTCCAAATATGCAATGATCTTGAGATTGGGCTAGAAGTAATCAAATCCATATAGAAATATTTCACCGTAAACCACATTTTTAGCTAATTTTCATTGCGTCAATCCGGCTGGTCGGAGAGTTGAACATTTATCAATCTCCGAACCAAGTGCATCCAGGCAGCCCATCGCTCACGAACTAAAGCGCGTCTAAATTGAATATTCAAGAAAACCGTTTGGAAAACTGTGCCAACAAAATCCTCCTTACGTTGCACAATATTATAAAGGGTGGGATATTGTACGGCCAGGGGAGTCTCTCCTAACTAAATATCCTCCCAAAATCTTGTTGACATCCCATTGCCAACCAAGAATTTGACCTTACGAAAGAACAAGTCCTTTGTTTTTATAAGCCTCTTTCAGAATGGCGAGTCAGTTGGTCTCATGGTAACCTGGGTGACACTAGTAGAAAAACATCTATTAGTCCCGGTTCGTAAGGGCCTTTAGTCTCGGTTCATGAACCGGAACTAATGGGTCGTTACTAATACCTCCCTCCTTTAGTCCCAGTTCTAACAAGAACCGGGACATATGGTCCTCCACGTGGCCGGTGCGCCGAGCCCAGGCAGGGGGGCCTTTGGTCCCGGTTGGTGGCACCAACCGGGACCAAAAGGCATCCACGTGTCAGCATTCCAGTGGCTGTGGTTTTTGTTTTTTTTTGAAGTGGGGGGGGTTGGGGGTTAATTTAGGTGTTTCATATATTGTGTTAGCTAGCTAATTAATAGAGAGAAGTGTCCTCTCTTATGTCCGTGCTTGGTCGACGCTACGTACTATATACATATAGCCCTCGACACGCTAGCTAGTAAGAAAATGAAGGGAACCATCGAGTACAGAAGTTCGTCATGCATACCGAGAAAAATGATCGATCGACCTCTCCTTCTCCGAGAGATTGGTCGAACAAAAAGTTTTCATATCATGTACGTCCGACGCTACTCGCTACATACATGTACAATATATAAGATCTCTCAATTACAGTCCCCTAGCATTTGAAATCAACTTCCACGTGTGGTCAAGAAAGAATCCCACCAATTCCTCTTGAATTGCTTTCATGCGATCTGGTTCTAGGAGTTCATTCCGCATCTGCCACGTCTAATTTGAAGAAGGGGGTTAATTAATACATATATATGAATGAAAATCAACAGAAATAATGGTGTAATAAAATGAAATTGTGAATATTATTAATTGCTTACGCACTTCCTATTGTCTTCGAGAGTAGCCCCGCTTGTTTTTCAAAGTCGCGTTGTGGATGAACTCGCACACGTAGTATCCACAGAAATCATTTCCTTGTTCCTTCCCCAAGCACTTACGAGAAATAGAGGTCAATCAAACTGATAATGAAGCATTATAAATGGCATTGATAAAAGTATAGCTATAGAATCAACGGGAGATGCGCACAACTAGCTAGCCAGTAGTAGTTACTTTCGGGTATGTATATCGCAGCTCCTTCGGCAGTCCCGGAGCTTGTGCGGTGAACTGTTTCCAAACCCTGCAAGACAAAGAAAATAATTATTACTTGAGATATCAGGAAATGAACAAAAAGTTGCTGATATGGTGCGATAATGATCGATTGAACTTACTTGCTGAGCATTTCAGTTATGTCCGCATAGGTGCTGGGATCTTTCCGTATCGAGTCTAAGACGGTTACTAGTCCACGCTCAAGCTTAATATCCAGAAAAATATAGTGGAAGCTGCGCACGCATGCATAACTCATCAATTACATTACTATAACCTCGCTCGAGTAATAAGGGAAACCGAATATGCAAACGATCAGTAACACTCACTTGCCATTGTATGGAAAGAGTATGGTATCTTTGTTTTGATTTTTGATCAACGATTGTAGCAAGTTGTCCTCGACCTCTTTGACGTCCTTTTCAACCAGAAATACATCTATGATATTTGTGTTAATGAACCCAATATCATAGATTTCTTTTTTTTTT
>NW_025227621.1:0-5671 GCF_018294505.1 Triticum aestivum | reverse complement strand
TATATATATATATATATATATATATATATACATATATAATTTCTCCTACATGTTGCCTTGGTGCCTTCGGAGCACGATGACAAGTGGTTCACGGGGCGGTAGTGGGTAATAGTATTCTCCTTTGGGATCTATGACCTGGTCGAGCAAAAATCCCGCTATTTCCTGTTGAAGTGCTAGTATGCGGTCCGCTGGTAGGAGCTGCTCCCGCACCTCTCTGAGCTGTTAAGAAGGAGATCAATATGCATGTGTATTAGTTGTGTGACTAGATATCGATAATGGTGTGAATAGTGTTCTGACAAACGTATCCAGTCCTGTCTTTGAGATCTGCTCTTTTCGGACGCCATCATGCGAATGTTCTCGCAAACGTAGAATGCACATAGATCATTCCCATGCGCCTGCTTCAGGGCCTTTACGAGAATGGAAATGAATCGGATAATGATTAATCAAGCATGATAATTAATTAATGGTATTGAAACAAGAATTAAATAGATGGTAGCTAGCTAGCTAGCTAGTACTACTTAATTACTTACCTTTGGTCGATACCAAAACAGCTTTTTTGCTCATGTGCCTGGAGTCACCTTGATGAACTTTCCCCAAGCCCTACCCGCCGGCAAAGAAAATTAATAAAGGGGTTATTAAATAGTTCATATCAAGAAATGACGAACTAAATAGGCCGAGATATAGTTAATAATGATTGAAATTACCTGTTGACTATCCCTTTCACGATGGTGTAGTCTTTTTCTTCTTTAGGTAGTGAGTCCAATACTTCAACTTTTCCATCCTCAACTTTAATGTCTGCACCTGGGTCTGTCTTCGGGTCCAACGCCACCCCATGCGCATAGAACCAAGTTCTGCACCTGGGGGCTAGCTCCTAGTAACCGGAGTGACCCCTACATCCTCCATCTCTTGCTCAGACTCATCCCACTTAGGCATTCCCACCGCGTAGCCACCTGGACCCAGCCTATGGAACTGCGTCTTTTTTGCGGCATTGGCCTTGTTTTTATCGACCGTTCCTTAGATAATTCTGATTCCTTGAATTTCACGAAATCGGCCCAGTGTTCTCTTTGCTTCTCTAGTGTTTCCGTGAATTCTAGAGTCTTCCTTTCTGCAGCGAGGTAGTTGGCCCATACAGTTTTCTTATGGGTGTTGAATGCAATTGCCATCTTCTTAAGAGCAGCGCCCTTGACTTTCTCCACATCTGCTTTAGTGAAATAATCTTGTAGCGTGAAATGTTCCATCAGTGATTCCCAAAGGGCTTTTTGTGCTCTGTCGTCGACCCAAGTAACTCCTGGACGTTTAGTCTTTGGCTCTTTCCATTCTTGAATGGAGATCGGGAGTTTGTCCTTCACAAGAACTCCGCACTGACGATTCCACTTGTTCGCAATGTTCTTAGGCGTGAGGGGTTCGCCACTAGGTTTGGTGGATTCGATGTTGTACTTTATACCCTCCTTCAACTTTCTGCCCGGGCCTCGCTTTGTCCTGCTGTCTGTAGAAGCAGATTTGCTCGATCCGGAGGGCTGAAAGAAGAAAGATCGATTCGTTAATATATCTTCAAATAAAAAAACATGTGATGATCACCATGATGCCTGCTTATATAAATATACCTCGCCGGTAGTCTTTGCTATTTGAAGATCAGCATTGTCTGTGTCATCATAAACATTGTCTGTGTCATCATAATCATAATCATAGTTCATGACTTCATCAGCTCGGTCGTCGAGATCGAGTATCTTTTCATCACCCTCTCCGGTATTGTTCAGATATTGGGAGCCGTCATCTACTTCATTCAGATCATCTAGCCTGTGAGGGCTGCGTATGATGTCAAACAATTTCTCTTCTCTCTCTGCCGATATTGTCCGCCGTAGCTTTTACTTAACTAATACAGAAGAAATATAAAACAATTTAGTATTCAAATTACATAGCGAATACATCACTGGCTAGGTACCTAATAAAGATCGAGTACTACAGAAGAATCTAGGCCACTCGCAGTTCCTGGGGCGCGGGCGGTGGACACCCAAAGAGAAGGAACCATCACAGGATCATATCTCCGGTCATCTGCCCAAAGAACCTGCCAAGTATTGGACAACCTGACGTCCATAGCAGCCATGTAGCGATGGATGTGCTCGCCCTCCTCCCTGACACGGAGACGCACCACCTCCTGCGGTGCCGGCTCCCTCTGCACCGAATGTGGCCCACACGAATGCCACCAAAGGAGATCAGGGTCGACGACGGGACATGGCGGCCGGGGTGAGCTCACCGGCGAGGCAACGACGGGGCGGTGACGACGGGGCAACGGGACGGGGCGGCGACGACGGGGTGACGGGACTGGGCGGCGACGACGGGGCAGGGCGCGGCGACGAGGAGGGGCGCGGTGATACGTCTCCAACGTATCTACTTTTCCAAACACTTTTGCCCTTGTTTTGGACTCTAACTTGCATGATTTGAATGAAACTAACCCGGACTGACGCTGTTTTCAGCAGAACTGCCATGATGTTGTTTTATGTGTAGAAAAGAAAAGTTCTCGGAATGTCCTGAAAATCCACGGAGGCACTTTTTGGAATATATAAGAAATACTGGAGAAAGCATCAAGACCAGGGGGCTCACACCCTGTCCACGAGGGTGGGGGGCGCGCCCCCTCCCCCTGGGAGCCCCCTATCTCGTGGGCCCCCTGGACCTCCACCGACCTCAACTCCAACTCCATATATTCACGTTCGGGGAGAAAAAAATCAGGGAGAAAGTTTCATCGTGTTTTACGACACGGAGCCGCCGCCAAGCCCTAATCTCTCTCGGGAGGGCTGATCTGGAGTCCGTTCGGGGCTCCGTAGAGGGGGATTCGTCACCGTCGTCATCATCAACCATCCTCCATCACCAATTTCATGATGCTCACCGCCGTGCGTGAGTAATTCCATCGTAGGCTTGCTGGACGGTGATGGGTTGGATGAGATTTACCATGTAATCAAGTTAGTTTTGTTCGGGTTTGATCCCTAGTATCCACTATGTTCTGAGATTGATGTTGCTATGACTTTGCTATGCTTAATGCTTGTCACTAGGGCCCGAGTGCCATGATTTCAGATCTGAACCTATTATGTTTTCATGAATATATGTGTGTTCTTGATCCTTGTCGGTGTCAAAACCGGCAGATCTCGGGTAGGGGTCCCAAACTGTGCGTCTAGGCGGATGGTAACAGGAGACAAGGGACATGATGTTTTACCCAGGTTTGGGCCCTCTCGATGGAGGTAAAACCCTACTCCTGCTTGATTGATATTGATGATATGGGTAGTACAAGAGTGGATCTACCACGAGATCAAGGAGGCTAAACCCTAGAAGCTAGCCTATGGTATGATTGCTGTTGTTGTTGTGTCCTATGGACTAAAACCCTCCGTTTTATATAGACACCGGAGAGGGCTAGGGTTACACAGAGTCGGTTACAATGGTAGGAGATCTACATATCCGTATCGCCAAGCTTGCGTTCCACGCCAAGGAAAGTCCCATCCGGACACGGGACGAAGTCTTCAATCTTGTATCTTCATAGTCTTGGAGTCCGGCCGATGATGATAGTTCGGCTATCCGGACACCCCCTAGTCCAGGACTCCCTCAGTAGCCCCTGAACCAGGCTTCAATGACGACGAGTCCGGCGCGCATATTGTCTTCGGCATTGCAAGGCGGGTTCCTCCTCCGAATAATTCATAGAAGATTGTAAACACTAGGATAGTATCCGGCTCTGTAAACATAAATTCCATATACCACCATAGGGAGAATAATATTTACACAAGTTCAATCTGCTGACATAGTTTGTGGCGTGACGTCACACCACAACCAAGCCTTTACTCGAATCGTTTTTATTATACCACCTCAGCGCGTTCAGCGAAGCGGTTTCCTTGGCACGTCTTGTCGAAGCAGAGATCGTGTTCCCCTTATTCCGGGATTCCCATCAATACGGACATGGGTAACCCAATCACGCCATTGATTGTGGTGCTTGGGAGATAAGCGAGTTTTACCAGGCCAGTAGGGACACATAGTTTCATCCGCCCATATATAAGGGGATAAGGATCCACCTTTTTTACCTACGCCTTCTTCCTCCTTTGCTTATCCATCTCCGCGCACTCGAGCTCCAGCGCCCAAGTCCGCACTTCTCACCTCGACCTTCTCCAGCCATGTCCGGAGCGGGAGGCAAGTGGATGGCCTCCTCTGTTACGGAGGGGCACATTGAGAAGCTGCGCAGCGCCAGATATCTGTCCAGCGACATCGCGCATCGGCTCCCCAACGAGGGGCAGCTCATCCCCACCCCCAGGCCCCATGAGAGGGTGGTATTCCTTCCCCATTTCCTCCGCGGACTGGGCTTCGCACTCCACCCCTTTGTCCGGGGGCTCATGTTCTACTACGTCCTGGATTTCCATGATCTGGCCCCGAATTTCATCCTCAATATCTTGGCGTTTATCGTTGTGTGTGAGGCCTTCCTCTGCATCCAGCCCCACTTCGGCTTGTGGCTAAACACCTTCAATGTCAAGCCGAAGGTTGTGAAGGGAAGCCAAGCGGAGTGCGGAGGCGCCATGGTGGGAAAAATGCCCAACGTCACTTGGCTCGAGGGTGCCTTCGTGGAATCCATCAAAGGGTGGCAATCGGGGTGGTTCTACATCACCGAGCCGCATGACCCTAAATGGGCAGCGGCCCCCGAATTCAGATCTGGCATCCCCATGCAGCTCACCTCCTGGAAAGAGAAGGGCTTGCTATGGGGTAGTTCGGAAGAGCTGACCGGACTCCAGTCCTGTCTCCAGACCCTGGTGAACAAGAAGCTCAAGCTTGTCAACGTGATCCAGGTCATGCTCGTCCGCCGGATTCTCCCCCGCCAGCAACAGGACTTCAATTTGTGGGAGTTTGATCCGGCACAGCACCGGACCTTAAGCGGGCTTTTCGACACTACGTACGAAGCTGCCTGGAGGGTGCTATTCAAGGGCGCCGAAGCTCCCGCATCCGCTACTGAAGATCGTGGATTCAGCACGCAGCGTCCGGCTGGCGAGGTAAGCTACCTTATCCTTTATGGGACACTTGCTTTTCATAGTTTGACTCTATGCGGGATCTAAACTCCCAATACCTTTAACAGGCCTGGTAGAAGATGTCCGGACAGGTTAACTGTCCGGCTCCCCTTCCAGAAGACCCAGCGGACGCCCGTTTGACAGGACTGCTGGTCCCGGCACCTTACGTAGTGCCGGAGAAGAAGGTCAAGAAGAAGGCCACGGGAACCCGAAGGAGTTCCCGGCGTCAGGTGGTATCGGACTCATCGTCCGATGACTCCGAGGCGGACTCCTCCCATGAGGACGAGGAGGAGAAGAAAGAGGCCTCTCCCCCAGCGGGGGGAGAGAAGAAAAGGAAGGCCTCCCCAACGAGGGAGGCAGAAGGGTCCAAGAAGGGAAGGACCCTTCCCCCGGACTGTTCCGCCAACGTCGGCGACGGCGACGAGGAGTGGCCCTCAAGGGCCAAGCCCCTGGCGAGATCGTAAGTATCCGGACTCCTAGATGATTTTATAATATTTCTTTTTGTCACATGGTGTCTTTCTAATGCCGCATACAACCTGTAGTCCGCCCAAAGATGATCTTCCCGCTTCGTCGAGCGAGTCCTTAGGCACGTCGGACATGGATTCTCTTCCGACCGCCTCCACCCCCCGTGACGCTGACGA
>NW_025227620.1:0-5704 GCF_018294505.1 Triticum aestivum | reverse complement strand
CTTAGCAAGAACCGTTCTTACCTACGCATTAAAAACCACAACGATAGTTCGTCAAGTTGGTGCTGTTTTAACCTTCGCAAGGACCGGGCGTAGCCACACTCGATTCAGCCAAAGCGAGAGAGACAGACACCCGCCAGCCACCTTTAAGCACGAGTTCTCGTAACGGTGAAACCAGTCTCGCGTAAGCGTACGCGTAATGTTGGTCCGGGCCGCTTCATCTCACAATACCGCTGAACCAAAGTATGACATGCTGGTAAGCAGTATGACTTGTATCGCCCATAACTCACTTGTGTTCTACTCGTGCATATAACATCAACGCATAAAACCTAGGCTCGGATGCACTGTTGGGGAACGTAGTAATTTCAAAATTTTCCTATGCACACGCAAGATCATGGTGACGGCATAGCAACGAGAGGGGAGAGTATTGTCCACGTACCCTCGTAGACCGTAAGCGGAAGCGTCATGACAACGCGGTTGATGTAGTCGTACGTCTTCACGATCCGACCGATCCAAGTACCGAACGTACGGCACCTCCAAGTTCAGCACACGTTCAGCTCGATGACGATCCCCGGGCTCCGATCCAGCAAAGCTTCAGGGATGAGTTCCGTCAGCACGACGGCGTGGTGACGATGATGATGTTCTACCGGCGCAGGGCTTCGCCTAAACTCCGCGATGATATGACCATGGTGGAATATGGTGGCGGGGGGCACCGCACACGGCTAAGGAACGATCCGTAGATCAACTTGTGTGTCATGTGGTGCCCCCCTACCCCCGTATATAAAGGAGCAAGGGGGAGGGGGTGGCCGGCCAAGAGAGGGCGCGCCAGGGAGGAGTCCTACTCCCACCGGGAGTAGGACTCCCACCGGGAGTAGGACTCGCTCCTTTCCTAGTCCAACTAGGAGAAGGGAAGGAAGGGGAGGAGAAGGAGAAGGAAGGAGAGGGAGGAGAAGAAGAAAAGGGGGGCCGGCCCCCTAGTCCAATTCGGTTTGGGCTAGGGGGGCCGCGCTCCCTACCTCCTCTCTTCCACCACTTGGCCCATGAGGCCCAATGCTTCTTCCTCGTATTCCCGTAACTCCCCGGTACCCCCGAAAATACCCGAATCACTCGGAACCTTTCCGAACTCCGAATATAGTCGTCCAATATATCGATCTTTACGTCTCGACCATTTTGAGACTCCTCGTCATGTCCCCGATCTCATCCGGGACTCCGAACTCCTTCGGTACATCAAAACTCATAAACTCATAATATAACTGCCATCGAAACCTTAAGCGTGCGGACCCTACGGGTTCGAGAACTATGTAGACATGACCTAGAACTATTCTCGGTCAATAACCATAGCGGAACCTGGATGCCCATATTGGCTCCTACATATTCTACGAAGATCTTTATCGGTCAAACCGCATAACAACATACGTTGTTCCCTTTGTCATCGGTATGTTACTTGCCCGAGATTCGAACGTCGATATCCAATACCTAGTTCAATCTCGTTACTGGCAAGTCTCTTTACTCGTTCCATAATACATCATCCCGTAACTAACTCATTAGTTACAATGCTTGCAAGGCTTAAATGATGTGTATTACCGAGAGGGCCCAGAGATACCTCTCCGACAATCGGAGTGACAAAACCTAATCTCGAAATACACCAACCCAACATGTACCTTCGGAGACACCTGTAGAGCACCTTTATAATCACCCAGTTACGTTGTGACGTTTGGTAGCACACAAAGTGTTCCTCCGGTAAACAGGAGTTGCATAATCTCATAGTCATAGGAACATGTATAAGTCATGAAGAAAGCAATAGCAACATACTAAACGATCAAGTGCTAAGCTAACGGAATGGGTCATGTCAATCACATCATTCTCCTAATGATGTGATCCCGTTAATCAAATGACAACTCTTTTGTCCATGGCTAGGAAACATAACCATCTTTGATAAACGAGCTAGTCAAGTAGAGGCATACTAGTGACACTATGTTTGTCTATGTATTCACACATGTATTATGTTTCCGGTTAATACAATTCTAGCATGAATAATAAACATTTATCATGATATAAGGAAATAAATAATAACTTTATTATTGCCTCTAGGGCATATTTCCTTCAGAAAACCTGTTCTATCTTCGGACAGACCAGCGGCGGCGAAGCTCGCTCCCTTCCTGAAGGCGTCGTCACGGCCATCATTGCCCATCGTGTTGCTCCGGCGGAAACTCTGACTCTGGGGTCGGGCGGTGGCGGCGCTCCGGTGTCATATCCTTCCTGAAGGCACCGCCTTGGAGCCCACGGTTCGTCATATGCAGCTTCATCTCTTCGCGGTGGCGTGTTCGCGGTCGAGGACCCGGCTACTCTTGTTGTGCTTGGGGTGGTGTTGCTGCGCTCAGCGCTTATGTATCTTGCCTTGGGTGTGTGCGTGTGTTGTGGTGGCGTGTGTTTGTACCGGGTTGCTATTGGTCGATGCTTTATATATAGAGCGGGGCGAAAGCCTTTTCCGGTAACCACCACTTTGAAGGATAGGTTCGCAGAAAACACTATGTTGCATTTTTGTTGTAGAAGTCACCATGTCTAACGTAATCTTTTTGCAAAAATCATCGATCGGCGAATTTGGCTCTATTGAGCGCGTTTATGACAGATGGGGCCCGTTTTCTGCTTACGTGTCATAACAATTTAGCTTCAATGCAAAAATGCTCCTAACTTTCTTCCCCTTGCTTCCCAGGCCCTCGAACTACACCACACTCCTTCCCCTCGATCCCAACCCTTCCTCCCGCCGCAACCGGCAAGCGTGCCCATGATCTCGGTGCCATCGCTCCCTTCCTGGGCCGCCGCCGTCGTGTCCCACGCCGGATCCGGCCACATCAGCCTCCACCACCCCCGCCCGGCACCAGATCAGGCGGGAATGCCCCGGCCAGCTAGGCGTGGTGAGCATTCGGGTCTCCAGCGTCCTACGGCCATGTTGACCATGGAATGGTGCCGGGATGAAAAAGAGAAGGCCATGGTCAGTGCCAGAGCCCGGCACCGGTAGGAAGGCCGCCCCGGCTATCCCAGATTGGGATGGCGGCGGCAGCCTTCGCCAGAGTCCAACGCCATTCCTCTGGACCAGCGCTATCACCAGGATGATGCCACTTGCTCCCGTCGAGACCTTGCAACGGAAGGGTAGGAGCAGAAGTGAACCAGGGACCGCTCGAGCTCGCATTCACGTGGGCTGAGGTCGCTGGGCCACAAGCATCAGCAGACCTCCGCGACACTGCTGCTAGCTCTCTCCGACACCCGTCCTCCGCCGCAGGAGCTCGATTTCCCTACCGAGCCATGGCACTGCCAGTGGACGTGCGAGTCCGCCACCTCTGAGCATTTTCGCATGGCCCCGATGCCATACCTCTGACGCCCGCAACCACACCGTTGTCACGTCGACCTCCCCTTCAGCGACCTAACAGTCGCACGCCCATGTAAGTCCGCGTCGAACCAGTGTACCTGGCTCACCTGTTCGACCCGAGCTTGCCTCCACCACCAGCCCGGCATCCCCTCTGGCAGATCTCCACTGTCTGCCTATTCCTGCACGTCCGGAGCTAGTTGTGTTTTCCATTTTTAATTTAGGGGCATCTATGTAAAATTCTAGGGACTAGTTTGTAACTTTAGAGTAAAACCCATCTGGCAGAAAAAGTGACGCCACGTAAGCAGAAAACGGGTCCCATCTGTCATAATCGCGCTCAACAGAGCGAAATCCAGCAATCCGTGGTTTTGGCAAAAAGATTACACTAGACACGGTGTCTTCTGCAACGAAAATGTATAGTGGTGTTTTCGGCTAACCTAGCCTTCAAAGTGGTTGTTTCTTGCAATTTACTCGATTGCACCCTATGCCAAGATTATATGTTGATGGTGTTTCTTCATATGTCGTACCTAGTCATTAGTGATTACAGTGTAACACTAAAAGTTTGTTTGAGACATTTTGGACATGTAAAATTTGTCCTGGTTAGTAATTTGGATATGAGTTCAGTCAAATCTCTGTCATAGTCTTCTCATGAAACATGTAAGAGGGATTGGTATAATTGATGATTGGTGCAGGATCCTGATCGGATGAAGGCGACAACGGGCGAACGGATGCGTGGATGACAACCGTCAGGCCGCCGTGTTGCGCGAGGCCGCTTAGTCGTTGAAGTGGCAGGGTAGTCGCGTTAGTGTCGGAGTAGAGGCGTGCGAGGGTCGATGGGCGGCGGTGGGCGACTCAAATCAAGTTAGATCGCAAAACCAAAAATAAACACCGATAAAGACGATCGGCACGAGAAAAACCCGATCAATCGATCGGGAAAAAGACTCTCTAGGGCAGCCGATCAACACGACCGACGGACGAACCGTAGTTACGGGCAGCGCGGCCCCCGGTGGCAACCATGGAGATCAACCGCCCCGGTGGCGGCGTGGTGCGGAAGCGCCGGTGGCGGCTAGGGTTTAACATCGCATAAGTACCAAGTGCAAAGGCAACTACCAAGCTTGTAACTGATACTAACATGAGCAAGTACACCGCTCGGCTACGAGAGTGTATCATCGGTGATCCAGAAAAAGCGGGAGAAATTGTAGCCATGACGGACGAAGCAAAGGCAAGTGCATTGGCGACCGTGAATGCATCGAAAGCATACCTTCCAGCAAGTGTTGGTGTGCCTCCATTAGTATGATCATCAGCTCTATAACCTCCAGGCATGGCGAAACTTGCACCGAAGTCACGGTAGCTATTAGGACCGAGCCGATACACAAACTTTGTGTCCCCTCTTTAACTCGATCCATTTTACGTGTTTCATCAATTTTTTCATAGTAATCTTGACGACCAATGCCCCTTTTAGCACCAACAAATTTGAGCATGTCACGTATTTTGGTTCCACTATTCTGCAATATCAGAATAAATAAAGGTTGAATGATGCAAATCTTAATTGTTCTCATTGACCTCCACCAAATTATTGAATAAAATAATTGTCCATGTATGTTACCTGGTTGCTATAGAGTCCTCCTTTGGGAATTTTGCGACCTGCTATATCTAGAGGAGTCTCCCCTTTCTCATTTGTTAAATTTAAGTTTACTTGCCTATTCCCGAGTAGAGCACAAAACATTTTAAGGCTCCCTTTTTCTACAACTAGATGCAATGCAGTGTTTCCATCAATGTCTTACATATTCAGAATCCACGATGATGGCTGGCTTGTGCAAGCATGACGGACGGTTTTGATGTGCCTTTTGACAGCTGCAACATGAAGAAATGTCCTTCCTCGAGTATCACGCAAACCAGCGCATCTGGGTGATTTGTTTATAAAACTAGATGACACCCCGCACGTTGTTGCGGGACTTAGTAGCATATAAGAGAGGCAAAAGTGTGGTAATATTTGTAGCCTTCACAATACAAAAACACGGGGATAAAAATTGATGACCTTCTTTTCTCATTAGATAGTAGAAAGTTACAAATCAACCGCGTTACAACTATATATTGATCATGGCACTGGATTGCTACATGCATGTAGTATTTTGACCCGCTAATTGTACTTTTGTGAATATAATAGTGAGATTTGGGCAAAATGTGCAATAGTTAGCTCCATATAAGCTTAGACATCATTTGCAAATTGTATTCACAAATTGAGAATAAAATGACCCATTAACGTAAGGTAGAGATTATTTGAAATGTAAGGATTTAGCAAGTAAAGCAGTAATGTTTTTCCGGTTACAACATTTTATTGCA
>NW_025227619.1:0-5958 GCF_018294505.1 Triticum aestivum | reverse complement strand
CTCACGTGGTCCTCCAAGCGGCAAAACACGGTGTCTCGGTCCAGCGCCGAGGCCGAATACCGTGCCGTCGCGAACGCCGTCGCCGAGGCCGCGTGGCTTCGACAGCTTCTCGGCGAACTACATCAACACCCCGCTCGAGCCACCGTCGTCTACTGCGACAACGTCTCCGCCATGTACATGTCCTCGAACCCCGTCCAGCATCAGCGGACGAAGCACGTGGAGATTGACCTGCATTTCGTGCGCGAGCGTGTTGCCTTGGGCGAGGTGCGCGTCCAACACGTCCCCACGAGCTCTCAGTTCGCCGACATCTTCACTAAGGGCTTGCCGTCGGGCGTGTTTGGTGATTTTCGGTTCAGCCTCAACGTTCGGGACCCCCACGTTGTGGCTGCCGGGGGGGGGGGGGTGGCGGCTGGAAAACACTGCCACGACCTGACTCAAGTGGCTAACAGCCACGACCGCATCAACAGCGGACCCGGACGGTCCGTGCACATCGTGCGCAGCCACGCCCGTGCATGCACGCCATGCACGGCGTGATCCCGTTTTGTAGCAACGTCAGGACTCCCCCTCCCTCTGTAACTCTCCTCGATGTAACTGTATAAATGAGCCCATCGAGGCCAGGAATAAACACACAGCGAGTTCGGCAATCTAACTGAGACTGCCATCCGGTAGTCATGGACTCCAGGCTGGGCGACCTGCCAGTGCTGTTTCCTACATGGCATAATCATCACCGGTAACATGGCACTCGGCACCGATTATGGGCAAAGAGCGATGCCATTGTACCGGTGTGTTTCTCTGGCATTGTCAAAATATGGCGTTTCTTTTCTTTACAAACTGTGTAGAGAAATCTATATTCAAATTAGTGTCACAAAGATCAATTCACAACAACAAAATAGGTCATTCAATCAGCTTAGATGAATCACAAACTCCAACCAGACAATACAAAATGCAGCTGCAGGCGAATACAGTAAGCATTGTTTACAGTAACACTGGTACAAGCAAATTCACTCTTGAACAAAGAATTGTTTAATCTGACATAACATTCACACGATTCATTAAAGTTCCTCAGGAAACATTGTTGTGGTTGAAATAATTAACTGGGCACTGTAAGATGGTACTGCCCTGATGCATGTGATATACGCCAATTCGGCCTTCTTCAAGCCAGTGGTGTGGGTGGCTGTGCCGCTAGTTCCACTTTGCCACTGATGTGACTTAATGCAGTCAAACAATAGATGACTACTATGGGCCAAAGTTGAAATATAAGACTGGCCAAGAATGCGAAAGCCGCCAACAAAAAGACTATCCCGTGACATATCCGCTTTCTCCTGTAGTGTGATGCTGCTAGAACAGAAATCTTGATTGCTATTTCCAAATCACGATATAGCAATGCGAGAGAACTTAAGACACAGACTGCAACGGCTGTCCTATGAGCAACAGCAGCTAGCATCGTATAGGTACCAAGTGCAAAAGCAGCCACCAAACTTGTAACCGAAACATCCATGAAAGCGAAGGCCATGCTTATATTCATTGCCCGGCTCCGAGGGTTGTGCATGGGAGATCCAGAAGACATAAGAGCAATTGTAGCTATCATGGAAGAAGCAAAGGCAAGTGCATTTGCCTGCACGAATGCACCAAAAGCATACCTTCTCGCAAGTGTTGGTGTGCCTCCATTAATGTGGTCATCAGCTCTATAACCTCCGGGCATCGCAAAATTTGCACCAAATGTTATGGTTGCAATTAGTACAGAGCCAACACATAGATTTTGTGTCCCCTCTTTCACTTGATCCATTTTGCATGTTCCATCCTGTTTTCCTTGGATAATATTGTCTTCTTCAAGGTAATCCTGACGACAAACACCCCGTTTAGCACCAGCATATTCGAGTGCACTGTGTATTTTCACTTCACTGTTCTGCAAATGAAAAGAAGTTCAAGTTAAAACACAGTATTCTTAATTTTTCTCATTCATCTCAAAGCTCGTGCTTGAAAATAAAATAATGTTGCATGTACGTTACCTGAGTATAATACAGTTTTCCTTTGGAAATATTGCGATTTGCTATATCTAGGGGAGTCTCCCTTTTCTCATTTGTTGAATTTAAGTGTACTTCTCTCTTGCCAAATAGAGCATAAAACATTGTAAGCCTCCCTGTCTGGACAGCTAGGTGCATGGCCGTGTTTCCTTTGTTGTCTCGCATATTCAAAATCCATAATAACGACTGGTTCCTGCAAACAGAACGGACTGTCCACATTTTCCCTTTTTCAACTGCAACATGAAGAAACGTCCTTCCCCTAGCATCACGCAAACCAACACAACTGAGTGACTCCTCAATAAAATCACTGATGGCCAGTGTTGCACCTACGGATGCAGCCACATGTATGGGGAATGACCCGTCGTTGTCTGTTTGATACAATGCATCTGGATTGGCATTCAGTAGAAGCAAACGTATGGCTTGTAGGCCACTTTGAGGTAGTACGGATGCAAGTAACTGTAGGTGACTTTGAGGTAGTACGGATGCAACTAAGTGAAGAGGTGTACTTCCCTTATCATCTTGTTGTGTTGTAAGATTGTTGTTCCATCCTAACACCATCTCTGTAAGACCTACAAGTGGCTTCTATAAGTTACACTAATCAATAAAAAAGAAAGAGAAAAAACAACAACGAAAAGTATCGCCTCTAAACTCTATGCCTGCCCAGCCATGACAACCAGCCATAACGGTCGCCCTTGCCATTCCTACAAGTCCCGCCCCAACCCCGTCCATCCCCACCGTATTATCTATTTCTCTTTCTTTTTCTTTCCTTTTTCTTAAAGTAAGTTCAGCCTGATTTGAGTAATGAAAATGAACCTACATAGGTTGTGGTAAAAAGATGGAGTCAAATGAGATAAATATTCTTCAAACAAGTCCCACTATTAAAATACTTGAACACAATAAAACACCAACATTCATAACCCACATATATGCTAAAGATGGCAACTTTAGTTGTAAAAAATGTCAGAGCCGGAGTGCTTCGTGGCACACGTGTGGCACTTACCATTTGGAAAATAGTATATATATCTGACAAAAATGTCGTCTAGATAGAAAAAAGAGTATGTTAAACCGAGATGTAATAAACATTAAAAAGTCAGCATGAGTACCTTTGCCTCTGAGAACAGCAGCATGCAATGCATTTTGTCCATCTGGTCCAGAGTATGAAAGGTTCCTGTCATTATTCCCACTTTTCCCGAGGCTTAACTCGTAGAGTGTCTTGGCGATGATTTTATTTTCCATTAAGATGGCTAGGTACAACGGAGAAGTACCAGTCTTCGGAAGACTTGTCAATCCTGGATCCTCCTTCATGAGCAATTCGACTATATCATTTTTCCCACTGCAGACCGCCTCATGCAAGGCTGTCCATTTACTCATGTTTTCCATCTCTAGCAATGCCTTCACTCTGCTAGTATCTTGATCCTCGCCTCTGGCCAGATCAATGAGAAAAGACACCATATTGATCTTGGCCGCCCGTGCAGCACAGTGCAGGGGCGTGTCATCATTGTTGTTTTGCACGAAGAGGAGACTTACTGCCTTCTTGCGTATGGGGCCATCTTCATCCAAGTTGTCACCATCACTGTTGGTGGCCATCACATGGAGAAAAGTATCGCCATCCATGGTGACCCCGTCCAGGAAAGACTCCCAGCGAAGTGCCTCTACGTCTCCAGAAGCTAGCTGCATAGCCGAGCTTCCGATAGCCCCGTCGCTGGAAGTTTGACGGTCTTGCTTGTTGAGAAATGATTGCAGTTTCTCCCACGAGCCAGAGCAGGCCGCTGCTAGCAGCCGGGGATCCATGACCGGCGAGCGAGGCTTCGGTGCGGAAGTCTGGTTGCCTGAGGCCATCACCACTACCATGGTCGAGGGATCTGCCTTGTTGAGCATATCCTTCAACTCCTGGCAATGCTCATGGCTTGTCGCCACAAGCATCTTGGCTTCCATGCTCACCATTGGAGTAGCATCCGCCACAATGGGTGAGGTACGAGGCTCCTCCCCGCTGCTTGACGCCATCACCAACACGAGGTGCAAACTCTAGGTACCCTTCTGGTCAGAAGGCTGGTTGTCAATGTAGGAGGACAGTGTTTTAGTGCTTGTTGTCCAGCCAACTCCTACTCGGGGCACCCTTATGTAGTTGCACAAAGCGTAAAATGCACTATATTGTTTCTTCCAAGAGAGCAAGCACGTCAAGTGTTGCTAGTGTGGCTGGCCTTTTGCTACAGCATCCTCTTTGCTTGCGGTTGGAGCTAACTAATTAGAGAACAAAGATGGAATTGTCGCCCTACCTCATCAAATAAAGAGGCTTCTTCTTTTTCTTTTGTTCACGTAAGATGCCTCTTTGCTTGCGGTTGGAGCAAACTATACGCTTTGGATCAGATGCCTCTTTTTGTCTGGTAAGGCTGGTAGCACAGCAGAGTCAGTAAGTTTTACGCTTTTGTTCACGTGTCGAGTGAAATTACTGGAACGTACTACCGTAACAAAAAAAAATGCATTTATAAGAAAACGGATGTCAGGGTTATCTGCGACTTCCTCCTCCATAAACTAATATACCCTCTAATTGACGCTCACTTAATACAACTTTAACTTTAGTATAAAGTTATACTAAATGAGCATCAATTAATTTGGATCGGAGGGAGTAAGATCTTTTAGATCTAAAAACAGAAATCCAATTCGGGTCTTGGGAGCATATGCTCCTGCCCGTCAAAAATGTTCTTTTTAAACATGTGAATTTTCTTTAAAAAATGGATGTGTTCATTGTCACACCCAAATGCCACCTGCATATTTGTAGTGAAAAAGCTTAAGCATTTTGACCTGTGTGAAAAAACAAATTGAACGCCCGAATGTTACCTGCAATTGTTACACTTAATTTTGTCACTGGTAGGTGATAAGAATCCGAAACACTACTTTGTCGCTACCCAGGATTCTGGTCTCCAGGCTAAGCTATTGGAGGTATGAAGATTTGCTACGCTTGTCTAGCGTTCTAATTTTTAAAATTTTATATTCTTAATTTTATTTGTGAAAAATCTTCTCAGTGACAACAATAGCAGAAATGACATAGCAGAATGCATCATCCCATCTTAAAAACTGCTTCTGCTGCAATGTGCTCATCTATGTTTTCCTTGGTTGTAGGTTCCTTGTGTTCCTGTGATATGCGGTCTGAAGAACTCCCTGTTTATCAAGCAACCCTCCATGCAGCAACGTCCCTTTGCTCAGTTGGATGAGGAGAAGCGTATACATATGGAAAAACCAGAATTTAAGAAGCTACTAAAAGCGTTATCAGAAGGAAAGAAGTATGTCGTTGGAAACATAGCTGGAGTTGTTGGAGACAAAAGCAAGTTTAGAAGCTACTAAAAGGTTATATTTACATTTATTGTTTTCATTATATTTGTCCTATACACAAGTATATTGATTGTTATGATACAGTGCACATCATTAACATTTTGAAATATGAAATGGTGATGTGTGTCCTGCAGGGCCTGAACCCACTATGCTGCAGGAAAAAGAAAGCAAAGCCCCAACCACCAGCTGCTCAAAGTCAGGTATTCATCGCTACACACCATTCCCAGTTGATATCTATGAGGTGTATGTAATCAGTTAAGGAACACGCTCCCGTAAGTATCGGTTTCAATTAATGCTGCAAAAGCAAACCTGGAGTTGCTTGATTATTAAATCTTAGATAGGCTCTTAGACAGTGAAGCCCATAGCAGATTCCTTATTGCTGTAGGTCCTGTTTTGATTTGTATTCGGATGTGGATGGCTATGTGGATAATACGTGTATACCTGATGATAACAAGCACTGATTAGAACATGTTTACATCTGGGTCCGAAGACCGACGGCGAGGCAAAGCGAAAGAGGGTTAGGAAGTGGAAGAGTACCAGCAAACATAGCAATCAAGCAGAGACAGGGAGCTGATGAGCCTACAAAGAAGCTGCAAACAACAAT
>NW_025227618.1:0-6397 GCF_018294505.1 Triticum aestivum | reverse complement strand
TTTTTTTTTTTTTTGCAATTCACTTTGCTCCCTCCTATGACCCAGTCGAAGCACCATCGCCACCCACCAAGCGCTAACCGTGTGGAGGCCTCCCCAGCTTACAATGTCTAACTCCGCAGCATGGAACCAAGTCTTGAAGGCCATCCAAATTCCGTGGGAGTATTTACATCTGAAGAAAATGTGTGAGACAGACTCCGGCTCCATTTTGCATAGCCGACACAAGCCCCAGTTGGGCCAACCCCGCTTCTGTAGGCGATCGGCCGTCCACACATGGTTCTTGATAACAAGCCACGGAAAAAAAATTGCGATTGGGCGGCGCCTAGTTACCCCAAAGCCCGACACCATGGTGATGGAAATGGTCCCCTCAAACTGCACCTTTTACGCTGAAGCCGCCGAATACACTCCATTTGAGGTGAAAGTCCTGGTGATGTCATCGGGGACATAGTCCTGAAGATGAACGAGATCCAGAAGCGCTCAGAGAGTGTAGAACTGCTGAATGTGATTGAGGGAGAGACCGTTCGATATGCCAGCCCAAAGGAAGACCCTCTTCATCTTGTCCCAAGCGGAAAGTGTGGATTAGGTAAGGAGCTTGCAAAGAGAGCACCACTTAGCATAGCCGAGTCATAAATATCATCTTCGCAAAACAAAATGTAGTTGCAGGAAAATACTTCAATCATTGTTTACACTGTTTTTTTAGAACGGAGACGCTAGAAGCGTCCGGCTTTAACTTAATAAAGCCCACAAACTTAGGCAGCGTTTACAAACGAGGATTAGGACACACGACACGAGCGCGGAGGCTCAGGTTACGCTGGCGCGAAAGCACAGCAAGGTCACGAGCGCGGAGGCTCAGGTTACGCTGGCGCGAAAGCACAGCCGGAACACGGACAGGCCAGAGGCCAAAAGTAATCAAAGCGAGTCTATTACAGGCCAAAGACCAAGAGCATAGAGCATGCAGGCTCGCTCGCAAGACAAAAGAGACCACTTCACGTCGTAGAAGCGGCGGACGGCTCCCTAGCCAAAACATAGACTTGGCGAAGACGATCTTGTGCTTGCTTCATCTTCTCAGCATCCTTGTACTTCGCCAACGGACTCCACTGCTGCATAAGAATGTTGCATTTATAAAGAATATTAGCAGGATGTGAGGGGAAGATTCCCTCGATGGCAAGTTTGTTCCTTGTAAGCCACATTGCCCAGGCTAGGGCACCGAGGCAGCTCCAAAGCACGCGTTTACTGCCACCCGACGTCGAGGCAACTATGGCCGCTAGGTCAGCGGCCGATTGCGGGTCCCAAGTGGTGTTGGTGGCCGCGCGGACTGCGCTCCAGGCAAAACGCGCTAGGGGGCAGCGGAAGAACACATGGTTGGCATCTTCCATGGTATTACAAATGGCGCATAAACCAGAAGACGGGCCGTTGCGTTTGGCAACATTGGCCGATGTGGGAAGTCTATTGCGAAAGAGTTGCCAAAAGAACACCTTGACTTTAAGCGGGATACGGGCGTTCCACAGGCCAGTCGGCATTGGGAATGCCGGACCCTGAGCTTGGCACAGCCTGCGGTAGAGGGATTTGACCGTGAACTTTCCGGACGGGGTGAGAGCCCAAGTAACCGTGTCCGCGGAAGTGGTCAGCGTCACCGATTGTGTCAAGCCAAGCAGCTCCTCTAAGTGAGCTTGTTCGGGGCCCGTAAGCTCTCCACGGAAGTGGATCGCGGGAGGGCTCGAGGCTAGGGCCGCCGCAACCGTCATCTCCGGGTTGACCGCCAGGACATACAAGTCCTAGAATTGGGCCCAAAGGGGGTGCGCTCCCAGCCATAGATCAAGCCAGAAGCGGGCCGAGCGCCCGTTCCCTATGACGAACTTGGCGCCAAGGGCGAAGGCCGGGCGCACCGCTTGGAGGTCGTTCCAAAAGGGGGAGCCCCGCGCCCTGCCTTCGAAAAAGTTCCCGTTGGGGAAATACTTATTGCGCAACATGTCCACCCACAGGCCGGTCGCCCCCTGCGGCAACTTCCAGATCCATTTGCACATGAGTGCAATGTTGAGGATCCGTGTGTTTGTGATCCCTAGCCCCCCTAGGTCCTTGGGTCTACACACCGCGTCCCATCTGACCATATGGTACTTGCGTTTGGGTGCCGCACCTTCCCAAAAGAAACGGGACCTTGGAGTGTCCATCTTGGCATGCACCCCTTCGGCCAAGAGGAACAACCCCATTGCGAACTGCGGCAACGAGGACAGGCTCGCGTTTGTGAGCACTAGTCGGGCTGCAGAGGAGAGGAACTTCCCCCTCCACGGACTAACCCGCCCACCCACCTTGGTCCATAGTGGCGCCCAGCCATCTACCGAGAAGCACATTAACTCTTGGACATTAACTCTTGGACAATGAAAGGTCTAAGCAAAGGAATACACGCACACTATTCATTACAGTTCTCAAGAAACATAAATACGATGATCGCAGATCCGAAGTCTCCAACTGGTAGTGTGAGAAGAGCCACACTTACAACAGATGATAATGATCCATATATGTAATATGGGCGTATTTGGCCCTCTTCAAGCAAATGATGTTGGCGGTTGTGCTGGTGGTTCCACTTTGCCACCGGTGTGACTCATCTGGGCCAACTTAAAGGCCAGCAATAATAGAGAAGAAAGGATAATGACCACGAGTAAGAATGCACGTTGCCATGCCCAGACTATCCCGTACCATTTCCCCTTTCTCTTACAGAGTGCAGTGAGGAGAACAATACCGCTGATTGTCATTTCCCAAGAGTAATACACCAATATGAGAATCAAGATGAAAAATATTGCAAGTGCAGACACAGGAGCAATTGGAGCTAACATCATATAGGTACCAAGTGCAAAGGCAACTACCATGCTTGACACTGAAATCAACAAGAGAGGGATGGCCCTTATAAATAGCACTTTTCTTGTTCGAAGATGTACCGTAGGATCCCCAGAAAATATGAAAGAAATTGTAGCCATGACCGAAAGGGTGAAGGCAAGTGTGTTGGCCACAATGAATGCATAAAAATGAAATGTTCCAGCAAGTGTTGGTAAGCCTGCATTAGTTTCATCATCAGCTCTAAGACCTCCTGGCATAGTGAAAGTTGCACCAAAGGTTACGGTTGCAATTAAGACCGAGCCGATACATAAATTTTGTGTTCCCTCTTTCACTTGACTCATTATATGTATTTCTTCCTGTCTTGCTTGGTCAATATCATATTCATCCAAGAATCCCTGGCGAACAATACCCCTTTTAGCACTGACATATTTGAGTGCTTTGAGTATCCTTACTTCATGTTCCTACAAAATCAAAAAAAATAAAATTTTATACTTTGTAGATCTCAGTTGTTTTTGTTTACCTGCATGGCTATGTTTTAAAATGAAAACGATCACATATATTACCCCTTTGACATATATTCCTTTAGGAATAGCGTGATGCGTTGTATCTAGCGGAGTCTCCCCTTTCTCGTTCTTTAAATTCAATTGTACTTGTCTATTACCGAGTAAAGAACAAAACATTAGTAGACTTCCTTTTCTTATAGCTAGGTGCAGTGCAGTGTTCTCATCTTTGTCTTGCATATTCAAAATCCATGACAGCGCTATGTTTCGACAAATATAATTGACAGTCTTGATTTCCATTTCGTCAACTGCAACATAAAGAAATGTCCTTCCCCTTGCATCACGCAGATCAGCGCAATTGGGAGATTTCATAAGAAAGTCAGCGATGACCCTTGTTGCACCGACGGAGGAAGCCACGTGTGTGGGAAATGATCCATTGTGGTCGTGTTGATACAATGCATCTGGACTGGCTATCAGTAATTGTGAACATATTTGCCGTAGAGTACGGATAACAGCAAACACTAGTAGAAAACGGGCCAATGGTCCAGGCCGGCCCAGCCCATTAGTCCCGGTTCAAACCAGAACCGGGACCAATGGGGGCATCGGACCCGGTTCGTGAGCCCCGGGGACCGGCCGGGCCACGTGGGCCATTGGTAAGAACAATTATGTAGGATTGGGTTCGATGACTATATATGAGGATGATGATAGTATGACTTATTATTAATAACGAGTAGAAGTAGTATGATGATGCATGATTAGTAGGACTTTATTATATACATATATATGATGACGTATGATGCAAAGCATGCATGAGCCATGTCATATCTGCGGGTGCAATGAACATAGCAGCAGCGTTGATAAACCAAGGACGAAGATAAGAGAGGACACTTCTCTCTATTAGCTAGCTATAATAACAACCTAAAAATAAACCCCAAAACCCCTAAAGCAGCCACTTTTGTAAAAAAAAAGACTTTTGGTCCCGGTTGGTGCCACCAACCGGGACCAAAGGCCCTCTGACTGGGCTCGGTGCACAGGGCCATGTGGAGCCACATTGGTCCCGGTTCGTGTTTGAACCGGGACTAATGGCTGGTGGCATTAGTAACGACCCATTAGTCCCGGTTCGTGAACCAGGACTAAAGGCCCTTACGAACCGGGACTAATGGGTGGTTTTCTACTAGTGAAAGTGAAGAGGTGTACTTCCATTTTTGTCCCCTTGTAACGTTAGGTTGTTGTTCCACTCTAACAACATCTTCATAAGATCTGTGAGTGCGTCTTTCCGTTAAGCCAATCAATACTAGAGAGCAAAAAAGCAAGAATATGAAAATAATGCTAAATCAAATGTGTACATGCATCAGTATAAGAAGTCAAGGTGACATGCACTACAAAAAGGTGACATGCACTAATGTTTACCGGAAAAGGCTTCCACCCCGTATATAAAGCAACGATCAACAACTGCCGGTACAAACGCACCACAACACACACGCACACCCAAGGCAGGATACATAGGCGCTGAGCGCAGCAACACCACCCCTCTCTACGACGTGATGAAGCCGCATACGGGGAACCATGGACTCCAAGACGGCGCCTCAGGAATGATACAATACTGGAGCGCTGCCACCGCCCGACCCGACAGTCAGAATTTCCCCTAGAGCAACACAATGGGCAATGAGAGCCACGATGACGCCTTCAAGAAGGGAACGAGCTTCGCAATCGCCGATCTGTCCGAGGATAGAACTGGTTTTCACCTTGGCCAACACTCACCGCCACCGAACGCCACACCCCAGCAACCACGCCGCCCACACGGCCATGGCCACCGTGCAACACAAAGCCACGACCTCTGCCCACGAGCACCGTGCTACCACCACCAGGGCCACCGCCCCGACATCCAAGACCAAGACACCGCCTCACTCGAGACTCGTCACTATCCCAACCAAAGAGACGAGCAGAAAGGCCCGGCCTTTCACGCCCCTGGGCGGCCCCCAGCGCTGAGACCCAATAGGCCGGTCAAAACTGGCCACCATCGCCGCGTCCTGCAGCACCGGGCGTGAGACGAGCTCGGTCCTGCAGCGCTAGGCGCGAGACGAGCAATGGACCGCAGCTGGGAGTGGGCCAGCCCTTCAATGCAAGTAGTGCTCGGACGACGAGGATATGAAGCGAAGGCCGATACGGCCTGACCGCAGACGAGTCGACGCCAAAGAAGCTGGCCGCCGTCGCGGACAGAGCCGCCGAGCCACCGTGTAGCCGCCGCGCCACCAGGAGGCCAGCACCCATGCCGGACCTCCCCGCGCCGCCACCCACGGCCGGAGCAATAGCCATGCCTGGGCACGGCCCCCACTCGGAGCAACTGGCCCTATCCCGCGTCGCCTGCCGAGCTCAAGGCTCAGATCTAGCAGGCACGCACCTTCATACCACCACCACCAACGCCCACAGCCGAGGGGGCTACCGCTGTTGGTCCACGCCACCCTCAGCCTGCAACCCGCGCCTGATAGATCTGGAGCACCGAGTCGCCCTGGAGGACGCCCCCAGCCTAGCCAGGCCTTGCGGCCCCCAGCACCGCCGCACGCCTGTGCCGCCGCCCAGCCGCCATCGTAGCCCCGCCGCACCGCCACGCGCCGGGCGCTGCCGACGTGGCCCACGCCACAGCACGCCGTCCTCGTCGAGTGGCCGTGCCCCGCGTCGCGACCCGCAACAGGAGGAAGCGAGGGGGGAGGGGGTGGGGTGAGGGAGACCGGGGGGAGGGTGCTCGAGAGGTGACGGCCAGGGTTCGCCCGGCCTCTCGCGGGAGAGGCGCGGGGCGAACGAGTCCCGCAGACCTAGAAATCTGCCATTGTGGTACTACATGCACTAATGTTTACGTACCGGTGGTTAGTTGAGTGTCGTAGTTCACGAGAATTAACATGTTTGGCCTGGTATAACCATGCTGTTGTTGATCGTGTTAGAAGCCGGTTTTTTATTAATAATAAATAATAATTCTGTAATTCCAATACTGGTAAAGAGCTGGTGGAAATTACAAAAATAAGAAGGACGCCAAGAATAACAGCGTCCAGGATGGATTCTGTTGCGAACTG
>NW_025227617.1:0-6680 GCF_018294505.1 Triticum aestivum | reverse complement strand
CGTGTACCCGTGAAAGGTGCGGTCATGTTCCATCTCACGGGCGAGCCGATGCTACCGCCGAAACCGCTGGAGGCACTGAAGGGGATCTCAGGAGACTGCACGACCATGTGCTGTCGACTAAGAAAAGCCTACTAGCCTCAAAGGATCCAGGATATCCGACATGCGCGGCTCGTGTCCCTGAGGGGAAGTGCTACGTCGACACATGGCCCGCGGAGGTGTTTTTCCTGCGGTTTGACCATATCTTTGAGATGTTTCTAACAAGGCGTCTTGATTTTACTATCGTCCGCCTTTTTGCGCTACATATGAGCTCCGTCATGAAGAGTGAAGAAGTCTCGCAAATCTGTGTGGCGGATCCATACTACATGCACGAGTCTTTCTTGAGTCTCGGAGACTTTGAGCGTGAAACTGCTAGGGAGTACCTCCAAAACTTCATGGTACAGAATAAGGACCGGGAAATTGTCCTCGTGCCTTATCATCAAAAGTAAGTCAGTTCCGGACAACCCTTTCGTACATTTCAATCATTCCTTCTCTCTTATATGGGGAATAATTTGAGGTGTCTTTTCCCCGCAGCAACGGGCGCGCCGTCCTTATCGTTCTTTACCCGCATGTCTCCCACGCCGTGTATTTTGACCCTTCCAGAGACTACGAGAAAAAGGACTACACCCACATAATGAATATTCTAGATGATGCTCTCCAAGGCTTCAGCTTTAGAGGTGGCCATGTGCAGATCAAGAAACAAAGGAACAAGAAGATGGGTTTCGCGCATAAAACTAACTTCTCCTGCATCCATGTCCCAAAACCAAGCAAGAAGGATGGATTCTACATCGTCCATCTCATGATTCAGTTCAACACGGATCACCAAAAGCTTCGCATTAGCAATTTTATTGGAAAAGGTGGCTTCGGTGAAGTTTACAAGGGCATTCTTGATAATGAACAAGTCGCTGTGAAGAAGCCGATTAGTGGTAGTGTGCTAGAGAATGAACAATTTGCAAATGAAGTCATCATTCAATCTCAAGTCATCCACAAGAACATCGTTAGGCTCATAGGTTGTTGCCTAGAAGTTGATCTCCCAATTCTAGTCTATGAGTTCCTCTGCAATGGTAGCCTCGATGACATTCTTCATGGAAACAACAAGGTGCCTCTCAACTTGGGTGTACGTTTAAGTATTGCTGCAGAATCAGCAGATGGTCTGGTTTATATGCACTCAAAAACCAATACCAAGATCCTACATGGTGATGTTAAACCAGCAAATATACTCTTGGATGATAAGTTTGTGCCAAAGATCTCAGACTTTGGCATATCAAGGTTGATTGCGAGAGACAAACAGCACACGGGATCTATCATTGGTGACATGAGTTATGTGGATCCAGTATATCTACAAACAGGCCTACTAACCGAAAAAAGTGATGTCTACAGTTTTGGAGTTGTCATCTTAGAACTTATCAGTAGGAAGAAAGCCACACATTCCGACGGCAGTAGCTTAGTAAACAATTTCCTTGAAGCTTACAAAAAAGAGAAGGAAGCAACTCAGTTGTTTGACAAGGAAATTGCAGTAACTGAAGATTTGGAGATTCTTGGTAGTTTGGCAGGGATCGCTGTGGAATGTCTTAACCTTGATGTGGATCAAAGACCATGGATGACAGACGTAGCAGAGCGTCTTCTCAAAATGGATCGATCCCGTAAGTCGCAATTTGCCCTGCATAATCCAGTTTGAACATGTGTATATTATGTCTTGTCGAATAAGATAGGCAACTATGGATGGGGCAACATCTATCTTACATTGCTGTTGTGAACAAAATCCTTCAAGTAGAAGCAGGGGACGTCTCCCTTGGTTCCAAGAAAATTTGTAACATAACTCCTTGAGTAACAGCGTGTTTTAAGTTACCTAATGTATGCGAGTTAATTAAATTCCTCTGTCGTATTCCTGAAAAATGGTCATTATTTAGTACATAGTGCATGCACCTACATTATGGCTAGTAAAAAAAATATTAGTTGATGTATTTTACCAACAAGAAACTAGTATTAGTACATTAAACAATTCTCCGTCATGTAAATATATGCATGCATCAAAATAAGCAACTGAATACATCCCGTACATCGACTGCATCCTAACTTCCTGGTGTAGATGGTCTCGACTGAACCAGCCTGACTGTAAACATCCTGGAACACTTCTCGGGTGCACTTAGCAAGGAGATCAAAAAGGACTCTCTCCCATGCCGCTCCCCACAGCGGAACGGGAGAAACCCTAAATCGCAGCCGCCGCCACCCTCCAACCCTAAATCGCAGCCGCCGCCACCCTCCAACCCTGGAGCGAGGACTGCGCATCACCCAGCATGCTGTGTGGTAAATAGGAGGTCCCGATGGCATACTCCTGCTTTTGCTTTCCTTCATCTTCTTGCTGTCTTGATGCTATTTAGGGTTATAAACTGAAGTTTGTGAAAATACTTCGAATATTGATTTGTCTACACTATTTGTAAATAAACGCAATATATTGGCAATAACGGAGCAACACACCAGTACGAATGTCATCGCTCTTTCCCATACTCGGTGCCGTGGTCGCTTGGTAGTTTTCCTGAAGGGGTCATTTTTGGTAAGAGACCAGTTCAAGAATCACCAGGTGCCGTGTTGCCGACGATGATTATGCCGTGTAGGAAACAGTACTGGCAGTCGAAGGTCGCCCAACCTGGAGTCCATGACGATCAATGGCAGTGTCATCACAGTAGCTGCCCTTCAAGGGGAAGTGAGACCCTTGAAAGTTGAAATCAGTCCGCCAGTGAGAATCAGGTTGGTTTCTTGGTAATAGAGGAGCAATGCTTTAAATAAACCCATCTTTTTTTTTGAAAAGGGGGAAACCCCGGCCTCTGCATCAGCATGATGCATACGGCCCTCTTATTAACAAAATAAAGTAGTATCAACATGGTTCGAAATGTCCTCAAAATTGAAAAAAGAAGCAAAACAAGCTCACACAGAGCCCGGATAAGCTAGATACATCAAACTAGCCACATCAATATGCCACAACCGGCTGGGCAACTAGGTAGGAATACTAAATGCCTATCCTATTACATGACCGCCATCCAAACCGGTTGAAGATATCCCGAGCTACCATCTCCCAACGGATAGACCCAGTAACCAAATGCTCCCTGGCCTCCGTCTGCGTGAGTAGCGACCACGAACGGATCAGAGCCGTAGTCCGGAATAAAACCTGCAAAAAATGTATACATGATATCTGTTAAATACCAAATTGTTTCTGCAGTTTCAGATGGTCCACAGCAAAGCACAAACCCCCACCCGAATATGTCTCCCTAAGTTGGGCTCAATCCCATTAAGCCATGTCCCAAATAAAGCATTAACAGAATTCGGTGGTTTGATGTTGAAAGCAATGTGGACCGTCTGCCATAGTACCTTTGCAAGCGGGCAATCAAAAAAGAGGTGTTTAATAGTCTCGTCCCGATCACAGAAACTACACCTAGTAGGTCCTGTCCAATTGCGCTTCATCAAGTTATCCTTAGTTAAAATTACTTGTTTATGAACAAACCACATAAACACTTTTATTTTCAAAGGAACTTTGACATCCCAAACATGTTTGGACCTAGAAATGGAGCTCGAATTAATAACATCAATAACATCAATATACATTAAATAAACCCATCTAAATTACTAAATGGACAATCCAACTGTTGTTACATTCTCAAGAAAAAATAAGCTACAATCCTCTAGCGATCATGCATGATTTAGGAAGCTCTTTAACGATTATGTATCGTACTTGAAGAAACACCATCCAACTATTGCTTACAACTACTCCCTCCGTTCCAAAATAGATGACCCAACTTTGTACTAACTTTAGTACAAAGTTAGCATAAAGTTGGGTCATCTATTTTATAACGGAGGGAGTACTTCACAAGTCGACCAGCTTGTTGTCTCTGCTTGATTGCTGTCTTCGGCGTTTCTCTTCCGCTTCCTAACCCTCTTTCTCTTCGCCTCGCCATCGCCCTTCGGGCCCTGAAGGAAACAAGTTCTCATCGGTGCTTGTTGCCATGAGATACAGTGTGCAAGTGATTCACATGCTAAGTACCTATCTATGATTTAAGATTGCAATGGATGGCAGCACAGTGAACATAGACATGGGAGGGCGCTCGCCCTACCTTGATTTTTCAGAATTTTTTACTAGGTATACGTATATACATCGATGGATTCATCTGATCGCTAATAATAACCGTCAAACGTTTTGTTGGGCTGTGATATAACATGGACACCTTATTGGGCCGGCCCTAACCAACCTCACCAGCCCACAGGCGCACGTACAACCTCGCTCAATCGATCGATCCAGTCGTCCAAGCCTCCACGCCCTGGCTCGATCTAGTCGTCCACGAGAGAAAAGACAACCCTAGCGGCGCGGGGAGCTCCTAGTCAGCGCTGCGAGCGCCGGTTAGCCCTAACAACGCTCGCAGCGGGAGCTAGCGGGCCGGCCCAATCGAGGAGAAAAAACAGTAAAAAAAACATACTGGCATAACATGCAGAAACTGGGATTCGAACCCATCACCTAAAGTATAGCAACGTAACGCCCGAACCACTAGACCGAGATACTAAGCTAGTCATCTAACAGAAACGAGTTACATTTAACCCTACCTCTACAGATATAATATAGACCCAGAGTTAATTATTTGAAAAAGAAATTCACAAAAAAGCCCATGAATTCTGAAAAAAGGTTCGTGAAAAATGGAAAAAGACAATCAATTTCGGAGAAACCTTCAACCATTTTGAAAAATAGTTCACTGTTTTTCGAAGAAAAGTTCCTCGAATTCAAAAAAAGTTCATCGAATTTTAGAAAAAGTTCATTGAACTAAAAAAATTCATCGATTTTCAAAAAAGTTCATCAAAATTAAAAAAGTTCATGGGTTTCGAAAAAAGTTCATGGATTCAAAAAAAGTTCATTGAATTTGAACAAAAGTTCATCAAATTTGAAAAAAGTTCATACAATTTTACAAAAATGTTCGTCAAGTATGAAAAAAGTTCATCGAATTTCAAAGAAGTTCATCGTAATTGAAAAAAGTTCACTAAATTTGAAAAAACTCGTCAAATTTCAAAAAAAGTTCATCGGATTTCAAAAAAAGTTCGTCGATTCAGGAAAAGTTCATTGATTTCCAAAAACGTTCACGAATTTAAAGAAAAAGTTGACTGATTTTAAAAAAGCGCGCAATAAAAAAAGTTGAGAAATAAAAGAAAAAGGAGTAGACCGAAGTGAAGGACGAATAAAAAGAAGAAAACGAACTAAGCATACAGCTGTGAGTGGATGGCCTGGTGGCTACAACACAGAGCTCCTAACGAACGGGTTGCGAGTTCGAACCCCGTGTCAGCACTCTTTTTTGGCGTTTACGAAACACAAGAAGGAGAAAGATGGAATGGGCCGGCCCATCTTGGACTGCTGCAGATGCCAGCGGCGCGCCTGGGCGGCAACAAGGAGCGAGGCCGCGAGGGGATCGACGGCCAGCAGCACTGAGCGCAGGGTCGGCGCCACGGCGGCCAGCAGGAGATCCTAGCACGCGTGGGGGCGGGGGCCACTTCCTGGTGGCAACGAGCTTGCACGAGGTCGACGGTCAGCAGGAGGGCGCGCCGTTCCCGGCGCCGGCGGCCAGCCGGAGCACGCGTGACTGTGTGAGGGCCAGTTTCCGGCTGCCAGAGAGTGAAGATGGACAGGAAGGGGAAAGGAATGGCAAAGAAGAAGGGCGTGTGTATTTTTCTTTGAATTTTAGGATAGGAAGGGCCAAGAGGATAGAACGCAGTGATTAATTTCAGTTTTTATGTAATGAATTGCAGATTTGAAGAGATACTTTGAGGTACTTGGTGGTAGTCGCAGCAGCTCCTACTCCAATCCAAGTACAAGGGAAAGTGGAAACGCTCCGGGCCAATCTGTTCATCAAAATCAAGTGAATACTGCGGAAACAGAGAATGCAAATTCCGTGCCCTCTCAACAAGTTGAAGACGAGATTCCAGATTCCGTCGAAGCCATAGTCGAGGAGAATGTTGAGGTTCTAGGAGATAAAGGTATAACCGTTTTATCAATGGATTACATAAAAGATGATCCAGGACTTCACATTCCACTTGATAGATTTAGCCCCAATATTAGGGATGATGTTAGATTTGCTTACATAGAGATGGGTCCAACTCAACCAATGTGTCCCAATTTTCCATCAAATAAAGATGAAAGATGCTTTCGAGCAGCATGGTATAAGGATTTTGAATGGTTGGAATATAGTGTTTCCAAGAAAAAAGCTTACTGTCACTATTGTTTTCTTTTTAAACATGACCGAATGGATGAGAAATTTGGTTATGAGGTTTTCTCCAAATTGGGGTATGACAATTGGAAAAATGCAGTCGCAGCATTCCGTAAGCATGTCGGTGGGGCAACTAGCATCCACAATATGTCAAAGACAGCACATGAAGATTTCAAAGATCAAAGGGCAAGTTTGAAAACTAAAGTAACAACTTACAACAAAGAGTCACTAATCAAGTATGAAACTCGTGTGGATACATCTTTGGGCATTGTAAGTTATCTAGCATTGCAAGGTGAACCATTCCGTGGGCATGATGAATCTGCTTCCTCTTTGAACAAGGGGAATTTTTTAGAGTTACTTGATTGGGTCAAAGAAAGGTGCCCGGAAGTTAAACTTGCATTTGATGAG
>NW_025227616.1:0-7254 GCF_018294505.1 Triticum aestivum | reverse complement strand
TTCATCATCTTCCACCAGGTTGAGATAAATGACAGCTAGCTTGGGTCTTTCTGCTCGGAAGTTGAAGCTGATCAACTCACCACCAGTAAGATGCATGCGAGCGACGAAACGGGCCCATCCATCTCCTCCAATCTGCGACATATTGCGTCCTTTCTCGACCTCCATAGTGTACGGCCCCCCAGGAGCCTCAAATGTCACAGTGTCTCCTGTCAGCTTGTTGTATTTCAACCTCACATTGCAGGGGACGATCTGTGTAAAATAAGCAAAATGACACAATGCAGTAATGCCAACACTAAAAATAAAATAGTTATTACATTTCATCTAATTTCTTACCGCCGCATGACGAAAACTCGGCTGGAAGTAGATGCAGAACAGCTTGCCAGTTGCAAGGCTGCTGGTGCATCTTGACTTGCACAGTTGACATAGTGGTGGTGGTGGTGGCGCCATTCTTCCTAAAGCAATATGAGCAAAGGATTACTAAATCAAAATGTTCCTAAGTCAACTAAATCAACTAGCCTACTAAATCAACTAAATCAAAATGTTCTAAGTCAACTAAATCAACTAGCCTACTAAGTCAACTAAATCAAAATATTCTAAGTCAACTAAATCAACTAGCCTACTAAATCAACTAAATCAAAATGTTCTAATTCAACTAAATTAACTAAATGAATTAGCCTACTAAATCAACTAAATCAAAATGTTCTAAATCAACTAAATCAACTAGCCTACTAAATCAACTAAATCAAAATGTTCTAAGTCAACTAAATCAACTAGCCTACTAAGTCAACTAAATCAAAATGTTCTAAGTCAACTAAATCAACTAGCCTACTAAATCAACTAAATCAAAATGTTCTAAGTCAACTAAATTAACTAAATGAATTAGCCTACTAAATCAACTAAATCAAAATGTTCTAAGTCAACTAAATTAACTAAATGAATTAGCCTACTAAATCAACTAAATCAAAATGTTCTAAGTCAACTAAATCAACTAGCCTACTAAATCAACTAAATCAAAATGTTCTAAGTCAACTAAATCAGCTAGCCTACTAAGTCAACTAAATTATATCAACTAAATCAAAATGTTGCATATGAGCAGGAGGGAGAAGGAGGGCGACTCGAGGAGGGAGAAGAGAGTAGGATGGAGGAGGAAGGCGGAGCGAGGAGGGGCCGGCCGGCGCGGCCAGTTGAGGGAGGACGGAGGAGGAAGGCGGAGCGAGGAGGGGCCGGCCGGCACGGCCAGTTGAGGAAGGACGGAGGAGGAAGGCGGAGCGAGGAGGGGCCGGCCAGCGGCGAGTGGAGAGGGAGGACGGAGGAGGAGGCCGGTACCGAGTCCAGCAAGGAGGAGGAGGTGACGGCGCGCGGCGCAGACAGAGGAGGGGCGACGGGGGCGCGCGGCGCAGACGGATCGGAGAGGATTTTGAGTGGCTGTGTGTGAGTGGATCCGAAGGGAGGAGATGAGGGAGATGGATGGCTTAGCAGTAGCGCTCTTCAGGAAAACACGCTACTGCTAAGCTATCTAGCAGCAGCGCTTTTCACAGTAAAGCGCTACTGCTATGTGTCAGCATGCAAAAATAGACTTTGTTCAATATATCAAAAACACATTGATCATCAACGCTCTTTTTTTGTACAATCTGATTTGACAATATGAGTCCTCACCGGTTTAGGAACAGGTGAAGACTCATATTGCAGCCACAAATTCTACACATAGAGTTCAATGAAGATCAAGTGCTTATCAAAGTGGGAGAAGTAACATATTTAAGGTGGTAGAAACTCTCTTCACGGAGCAAGGTGGGACTAAATTTTTGTAGGAAACTTAGTAGTAGCGCTTATCGGAGAAATGCGCTGCTACTATGCCACGTAGCAGTAGCGCGCATCACGCTAACGCGTTGCTGCTATAACTAGCCTCGCGGCGGCCTCGTAGGAATTATAGCAGCAGCGCGTCTTTCGGGTGACGCGCTACTGCTATATTTGTCTCAGCAGCGAGTTTCGTCCGTACGCGCTACTGCTAATTAGCAGCAGCGAGTTATTTTGAAGCGCGCTGCTGATAAAATTCTGTGTATAGGCTTTTCCCTAGTAGTGACGTTTTGACTGTATGTTGCAAACTTCACAATAGATAGAGATAATAAGCATTGTAGCATATGCGTTGTAGATGTGTGCTCCACAAGTCCAAGTAAAGAGCCCAACGTACTAACCCAGCCTCTTATCTAGCCCAACCCAAGTTGGCGTTCACGGTTAATCTAGGTCATTACCTTTCCCAGCCTCCCTGTTCCTCTCGATCTCTCCCACGACGCCCCCGCCCGCCGCCCCTCAACCTACCTACATCCCGGAGCGCCGCCCCTCACCACTCCCCTGCGGTCCTCCATCCCGGAAGGCTGCCCCTTAGCACTCCCCCTGCAATACTCCGTCCCAACTTGCCGTCCCTAGTCAACCCTCCCCTACGACCCTGCTTCCCAGCGCGCTGTCCCTCGTCACCGCTTCCCTACGACGAACTGCATCTACTACCTCCGCACAAGGGCCTGCGGCTACGGGCAGAGTTACCACTACAACCACCCTCGCGATGGCGCTGCTGTGGTGAGCCGGACCGCTTCTCTTCTCCAATTTTATTTTCCCCATCTTGCTCTGCTTGACTTCAGTCTAGTAGGGAATTGCTACTTACGACTTGCCAGTCCCTGATAATGACCGACAAGTTTAATTGTAGATGGTTGGTGCGGGGAGGGGCTTCCAGCTGAAGCCTCTTGCTATGATTGAATTGATTCTAGTCATGGCTTAGGAGCTTGTCACCAGCCCATGGAAGTGAAACTTGATTGTGCAGTCGTTGGTTGTTGTCGCTAATTATGTGATTGACTGATTGTATAGTAAGGCTTGTTGTCTTAGTTTCGTGGTTGATGTTTATGATTCAAAGTTCCACTTCCTGCTTACGTGCCAATTTGTAGGCCTGATCAGTCACTCTGTCATATGGTCATATTTCTATTCGGAAAATCCTTTTTTAACCTTATTACAGCTCAAGTAGGTAGGCGTGCTCACTTGTTCCAGTGATTTCTTGCAGAAATGAGAACATCCGCGTGTGCTGTATCACGGCCATCTACTCAGGTCTGACCACCATAACTAAATTTTTATTAGTTGTCACGCAATGGGCTCTCTTCTTTCTAATCAAATCTACTCAGTGGACTAATTGGTCACATCACCCTGCCTCCACCCATGGTATAAGTGCTAGATCTATTAAATTGCATGCATAACAGTAGCCTAATTAACTTGAAAGTGTAATGCTTGAGTTTGTGTGCCAATGTCTACATGTCTGCAGGTCCACGATTAATTTAATATCAGCATGGTGGCTATATCTTTATATTCAGCAGTTAATATAATTATATACATATAGTCAGTCTGTGTAATGCATGTGCAAAAGCATAAGGTCACAGTATAAAAATTATGATGGTCCTTCAAGTTTGGTAGATTTTTTGATGTATCTTTCTTAATATTTTGAGGTATATCTCAAATTATAATTATTTGTGCAATTTGTAGAAATGATATCACTATGCATCAGAGAGAACATATGTTGTTTATTGTATTTGCAGCACACAAATTATCATGGTTTCTTTTCAGTTTCAAAGAAAACAAATGTTTACTTGAGCTAATGAGCACCGTGTACTAGTGCTGGTATGTGCCATGCAAGCAGAGGAGAGGATTAACTTAACAATTACCAATACTACCTCATTTGATCCGGCAAGGTCAGTTTTTTCATAGTTTGTTTCGTTGAATGTGAAAATATAAGTGCCATCAGGCATACCTAGTGCTTTCTATGATCATATTGACATTTTAAATCTTAGACCTAATTTACTGCAATTTCTAATGACATACGAATCTTGGTGCCTACGGTCGGCGCGCGCACGCGCACACACACCCGCACGCACACGCACACGCACACACAAACACACACACACGCTAACCCGTGGTGGCAGGAATACAAATTGCATGCCACCCTCTCAAATAACAATCCTTCTAGCCTTACCTAGCACTGGTCGAAGTATTATTTGTCCCACGCAGAAGTATTCATGCAAAGAAGTTTGCACATGTCGATTTCAGCTCTCTTTTTTCTCCAACAACTTTGCATGTTATCTCATTATTGTGCTGGAGTTTTCTACCAGGTGATAACAGAATTAAACTCCATGACGTGTCCTTTGGTATATATAAACAATGTGAAACACCAAAATGTTAGCCCATGCATGGGTTGATCACTAGTGTGCATAGTAGAATAACATTACTAGCCTATTTTACAATGTTTGAAGAAAATTCTGCCCGCTATGTTGCAAAGGCTGGGGGGAGGATCCTTGCATTGTCAAAAAACAATATAATTGTGAATTTCTGTTGTACGATGATAGGAACTTAAATACAAATCAGATATTTACAAGCTAGCTCTTGCAGTTCATTCATGGTTACAATTGTAGTAATATTTTTTTAAGCAGTGTGCAATGGATTTAGAATCCACCAAATTACTATTGTGATTTCCTAGAGAAAGTCCTCATTACTCAGCTGGTGTGGATGAATTTCTGGAGTTTGCATATAGAGATATACCAGCAAATACAATGGCCAATATCCTGCCTCTGTCACTTCCTGCATCATGTCAATGCATTGTGTGCTAACAGTTCATTTGTGTTTTTTTGTCTGTAGATTCAAAAGATAAATGGATGATTATATTGGTGCGTGCAAGTATACTGCAAGCAATTATGATGATGATGTTCCTGTTCATGATGGTGATGATGGAGGCTTCCAGTTTTAGTTAAGTTGCAGGGAAGATGTTCTATTTGGATGATGTTCCTCGGTTAAGTTTTAGATAAGATGTATCGATGTTGATGGATGCTGTCAGTTTAAGTTTCGCTGTCAAGAAAATGTTTAGATTACGCGTCACATTTCAATGATGTTCCTCGTGTAATATCCACTATTGTAATCCGATAGTTTTATCAAATATATGATTTTTTCCTCTCGTGAGTATATTCTTTTGTTTTTTGTTCACTTGAAATACATAATTATTACCATTACATGGAGAGTTAATTTAATTGCTGGCTAAGAAAGATATTCAGATTATATATACCACACATGAAGCGTTGCAAATTCTTCGTTGCCAAGCAATGGGATCTTGCTTCCTGTGCATTAAGCACCAACATATATAAGTGTTGTGCAAGTATGTTTTATGTGTTGCATTCTTGCAACGGTCTCTTTTACCAACGGTGGTATAAGTGTTGCACTATACGCTAGCAACACCGGATAAGGCTACGGATCCCAAACCGTTGGTAAATGCACTAACAACGCATATATGGACTTTTAGATACAGAAAAATGTGTTGCTAAAGTGGGGGTCATGTTGTAGTGATAGTTCACATCGTCATGTGACCAACACCCAAAGGGTTTACTAGAGTCAATAATCTAGTTCACATCGCTATGTGATTAACACCCAAAGAGCGCTAAGGTGTGATCATGTTTTGTTCGTGAGAGAAGCTTAGTCAACGGGTCTATCACATTCAGAGCCGTATGTATTTTGCAAATATTCTATGTTTACAATGCTCTGAACGGAGCTACTCTAGCTAATTGCTCCCACTTTCAATATGTATCCAGAGTAAGACTTAGAGTCATCTGGATTAGTGCCAAAACTTGTACCAATGTAACCCTTTACGACGAACCTTTTGTCACCCATAATCGAGAAACATATCCTTATTCCACTAAGGATAATTTTGACCAATGTCCAGTGATCTATTCCTAGATCACTATTATACTCCCTTGCCAAACCAGGGCAGAGTATACAATAGGTATGGTCCATAGCATGGCATACTTTTGTAGAACCTATGACTGATGCATAGGGAATGACTTTCATTCTCTTTCTATTTTCTACCGTGGTCGGGATTTGAGTCTTACTCAATTTCATACCTTTGCAACACAAGCAAGAACTCTTTCTTTGGCTGTTCCATTTTGAACTACTTCAAAATCTTGTCAAGGTATGTACTCATTGAAAATCTTATCAAACGTCTTGATCTATCTCAATAGATCTTGATGCTCAATATGTAAGTAGCTTTACTGAGGCCTTTCTTTTAAAGAACTCTTTTCAAACACTTCTTTATGCTTTCCAAAATTCTACATCATTTCTGATCAACAATATGTCACTCACAGATACTTATCAGAAAGGTTGTAGTGCTCCCACTCACTTTATTGTAAATACAGACTTCACCGCAAGTCCGTATAAAACTATATGCTTTTGATCAACTTATCAAAGCATATATTCCAACTCCGAGATGCTTGCACCAGTCCATAGATGGATCGCTAGAGCTTGCACATTTTGTTAGCACCTTTAGGATTGACAAAACCTTCTGGTTGCATCATATACAACTCTTCTTTAAGAAAACCATTAAGGAATGCAGTTTTGACATCCATTTTCTAGATTTCATAAAACGTGGCAATTGCTAACATGATTCGGACAGACTTAAGCATCGCTACAGTTGAGAAAATCTCATTGTAGTCAACACTTTGAACTTGTCGAAAACCTTTTTGTGACAAGTCGAGCTTTGTAGATAGTAACACTACTATCAGCGTCTGTCTTCCTCTTGAAGATCTATTTATACAATATGGATTGCCGATCATCGGGCAACTCCACCAAAGTCCATACTTTGTTCTCATACATGGATCCCATCTCAGATTTCATGGCCTCAAGCCATTTCGCAGAATCTGGGCTCATCATCGCTTCCTCATAGTTTGTAGGTTCATCATGGTCTAGTAACATGACTTCCATAATAGGATTACCATACCACTCTGGTGCGGATCTTACTCTGGTAGACCTACGAGGTTCAGTAGTAACTTGATCTGAAGTTTCATGATCAATATCATTAGCTTCCTCACTGATTGGTGTAGTTGTCACAGGAATCGATTCTTGTGATGAACTACTTTCCAACAAGGGAGTAGGTACAGTTACCTCATCAAGTTCTACTTTCCTCCCACTCACTTGTTTTGAGAGAAACTCCTTCTCTAGAAAGGATCCGAATTTAGCAACAAAAATCTTGCCCTCAGATCTGTGATAGAAGGTGTACCCAATAGTCTCTTTTGGGTATCCTATGAAGACACATTTCTCCGATTTGGGTTCGAGCTTATCTGGTTGAAAACCTTTTTCATATAAGCATCGCAACTCCAAACTTTAAGAAACGACAGCTTAGGTTTACTACTAAACCATAGTTCATACGGTGTCGTCTCAACGGATTTAGATGGTGCCCTGTTAAAC
>NW_025227615.1:0-7998 GCF_018294505.1 Triticum aestivum | reverse complement strand
AGAAGAACCATTCGTCCTAGCCAATGATGTGGTGCAGGTTTTTTATGTGAAAGACATGTCTACCAGGCCGAGAAAAAGAAAAGATAAGGAAGCGAATGGATCATATGACGAGCCAAAGCGCCACATAGTTATTTCAGGAAAAAGAAACATTGTGGGAGTGGATGACAAGATAGACATGTCAGAAGATTATGAAAAGTTTGATGAAATTGCTCCATTCACAGTGAATATTGACCCGAGCATCCAGTTAAATGATGAAGATTTTCCATGGCTACGGCGCAAAGGGACACACGCGAAGAAAAAGTTTCACACTCAAAGATCTGGGATGTGATCGGCTTCACTATCATCACTTTCTTCTGTGTTTCACACCCAGGAGGAAATCTCTGTAATAATTAGGGTAGTTATGTGTTTTGGCATTTGAAACGCGAAGAAATTTTATGTGCAAACAAATTCTTTCATGCATTTACTGATTTTTCCAGCTAAATGACCCTGAAATTGAAAAGCATTTCAAATGAACTCAGAAAAGGTTGAAAGTTGGCATGGTATCATAATTTCACCCACATAGGAAAAACTAGATGCACTTCGTGTACAAAATGGCCAATCTCAAGTATCAGGGTTTCAGATGAAAACTCATCTGTTACAAAGACATTTCATTTTTTAAATAACCTAAGCAATACCAAATTGAATATAATGATAAAACACACTAATATTAAACATAAGAAAAAAGAATCACTGAAAAATCTTTTTTCAAAGTTAAGTTATTCACAAACTAGTGATTCACACAAATTCCAAATAATTCAAAATTTAAACTATTCAAATTTCAAAACTACCGGCACTAACAGAAAGTTTGTAATTTTTTGTACCTCAAGCAAAAATATTCACAAAGAAACTCCAAATACAGCAAAAACAACAAAAAAAATAAAACAAAAATTAATAAAGCAAAAAAATTAAGAAAATAAAAAAGCCCGCCTACTGGGCCAAAGCAGCCTGCATACGACTAGAAACACAACTTTTGTTGGGCCAGGATGCAGGCCCGCAAAGGCCCAGTAGGCCCACAGGACAGCACAGAATAGGTAGGCCCAGTAGGCCTGCTTAGGAGAGGAGCTCGAGAGAGCTACCGCACTAGGGCTTATAAACCAGTGCGATCGCCCCTCGACTAGCGAGCTGGGACTAAACTTGCTGCACCGCACTGCGACAGTGCACCTCCTTTAGTACCAGGTGGTGGCTGCAACCGGTACTAAAGAGGGGGTCTTTAGTACTGGCTGGTGCCACCACCCGGTACTAAAGGGGGTGCGCTTCCCGCCGCTTGGCCTGGCCAAAACAGACCTTCAGTACCGGTTGGTGGCTCCAACCGGTACTAAAGGTCCATACTATATATACAACACTTGAAAAAAAATCAGTTTCCCTCTCTGTTTCTTCTCTCCGTCGACGACACGCGCGCGCCGCCTGCCCCGATCGACGCCGTCGCCGCCCCGGCCGTCCCCGCCCGTCGTCGCCGCCCCCGTCGACGTCACCGCCCCGGCCCTCCCCGTCCCCGTCGTCCCCGTCGCCGCGTGATAACCCACAAGTGTAGGGGATCGCAACAGCTTTCGAGGGTAGAGTATTCAACCCAAATTTATTGATTTGACACAAAGGGAGCCAAAGAATATTCTTGAGTATTAGCAGTTGAGTTGTCAATTCAACCACACCTGGATAACTTAGTATCTGCAGCAAAGTAGTATGATAATAAAGGTAACGGTAGCAAAAGTAAGGTTTTTGGGATTTGTAGTCATTGTAACAGTAACAACGGAAAAGTAAATAAGCGAAGAACAATATGTGAAAAGCTCGTAGGCAATGGATCAGTGATGGATAATTATGCCGGATGCGATTCCTCATGTAATAGCTATAACATAGGGTGACACAGAACTAGCTCCAGTTCATCAATGTAATGTAGGCATGTATACCGTAACTAGTCATACGTGCTTATGGAAAAGAACTTGCATGACATCTTTTGTCCTACCCTCCCGTGGCAGCGGGGTCCTAGCGGAAATTAAGGGGTATTAAGGCCTCCTTTTAATAGAGAACCGGAACAAAGCATTAGCACATAGTGAATACATGAACTCCTCAAACTACGGTCATCACCGAGAAGTATCCCGATTATTGTCACTTCGGGGTTGTCGGATCATAACACATAATAGGTAACTATAGACTTGCAAGATAGGATCAAGAACATACATATATTCATGAAAACATAATAGGTTCAGATCTGAAATCATAGCAACATCAATCTCAGAACATAGTGGATACTAGGGATCAAACCCGAACAAAACTAACTTGATTACATGGTAATTCTCATCCAACCCATCACCGTCCAGCAAGCCTATGATGAAATTACTCACGCACGGCGGTGAGCATCATGAAATTGGTGATGGAGGATGGTTGATGATGACGATGGCGACGAATCCCCCTCTCCGGAGCCCCGAACAGACTCCAGATCAGCCCTCCCGAGAGAGATTAGGGCTTGTGATACGTCTCCAATGTATCAATAATTTATGAAGTATTCATGCTATTATACTATCCTTCTAGGATGTTCTATATGCATTTATATGATATTTTATATGATTTTTGGGACTAACCTATTAACCTAAAGCCCAGTGCCAGTTTCTGTTTTCTCCTTGTTTTTGAGTTTTGCAGAAAAGGATTACCAAACAGAGTCCAATTGACGTGCCAATTTTTTATGATTTTTTATGGACCAAAAGAAGACCAAAAAGTATCGGAGTTGGGTCAGAAGAGTCCCGAGCTGCCCACGAGGGTGGGGGGCGCGCCCACCCCCCCAGGGCGCTTGGGCCTGCCTCGTGGACAGCTCGGGCACCTCCTTGACGTGAGACCGATGCCAAAAATTCCTATAAATACAGAAACCTCGGAAAATTAACCTAGATCGGGAGTTCCGCCGCCGCAAGCCTCTGTAGCCACGAGAAATCAATCTAGGCCCTCTCTGGCACCCTGCCGGATGGGGCCATCTTCACCGGTGGCCATGGAGGAGTATTCCGGAGGGGCCATCATCACCATGAAGGCCAAGGACGAGAGGGTGGAGGCCATGGAGGAGGAAGCACAAGGGGGAGAACCTCTCCTCCTCTCTCTTGGTGGCACCGGAGTGCCATCGAGAGGGGAATCATCGCCACGGTGATCGTCTTCATCAACATCACCATCATCATCACCATCCCTATCTCTTTTACGTGGTCCACTCTCCCGCACCCCGCTGTAATCCCTACTTGAACATGGTGCTTTATGCCACATATTATGATCCAATGATGTGTTGCCATCCTATGATGTTTTGAGTAGATATCTTTTGTCTTTGGGTTGATTGAAGATCTAGATTGGTATGAGTTGTATGTTTCACTTTGGTGCTGTCCTATGGTGCCCTCCATGTCGCGCAAGCGTGAGGGATTCCCGCTGTAGGATGTTGCAATACATTCATGATTCGCTTATAGTGGGTTGGTGAGTGACTGAAACACAAACCCGAGTAAGAGGGATTGTTGCGTATGGGAATAAAGAGGACTTGATGCTTTAATGCTATGGTTGGGTTTTACCTTAATGGTCTTTAGTAGTTGCGGATGCTTGCTAGAGTTCCAATCATAAGTGCATATGATCCAAGTAGAGAAAGTATGTTAGCGTATGCCTCTCCCTCATATGAAACTGCGATAGTGACTACCGGTCTTGTTAACAATTGCCTAGGACAATTCCGCACACCGATCCATCATTATTCCACACTCGCTATTTATATTATTTAGTAATATATTCTAACTTTATGATAACAACACCTACTTTTATATTTTAGCTCTCTGATATCATACAAAGTTATCCTCTTCATACCCACAATGTAGTTTTATTTCTTGTTTCTAGTTGGAAGCAAACGTTCGGTGCACGTAGAGTGGTATCAGTGGCAGATAGGGCTTGAGAGAATATTGATCTTACCTTTAGCTCCTTGTGGGTTTGACACTCCATACATATCACTTCCACCTTTGGAAAGTGCTACGATGATTCCTTGCACTTGGGGATTATCAGCTTGCACTACGGGAAACAGAAGATTTGTCGTCAATAATTTCTTTGCCGTCAGCATTTCGTCGGGGCAGACGGCAAAGAAAGGGTTTGCCGTCATCAGCAGACGGCAAAGAATGGTTGACGGAAAAGACTAATTTGCCGTCTGCGGTTTTTACTACAGACGGCAAAGACATACTTTGCCGTCTACGTTTTTATTACAGACGGCAAAGACATACTTTGTCGTCTATGTTTTTATTATAGACGGCAAAGACTTGCTTTACCGTCTGTAGAAAAATTAGCAGATGGCAAAGTACTTTGCTGTGTGTAATAGAAAACGTAGACGGCAAAGAATGTCTTTGCCGTGTGTAATTAAAACAGCAGACGGCAAAGAAGAAACACACCTCGCGGATCGATCTCCTGGATCGATGAGGTGGCACTATCGGCACCGCACATCTCTCCCTGATCTCTCTCCCACGCGGCCAGGCCCCCACCACGTTCTATCTCCCACGCCCCTCACCACGTGCTCTCTCCCAACCGACCCCACCTACTTCTCTCTCCCTTATCTCTCTCGTATGCAGTTCTCTCTCATCTCGTGGCAGAAACTCTCGTACCCTTCTCTCTCTTTCTCTCATGACTCCCAAGCCGCCCCGCCCCTCTCGCCACCGGACACCACGCCACGCTCGCTGCCGCCGGCCCTGCCTCTCTCCTTCTCCCTCGAGCCGACCCCGTCCCCCATCCTCCGTCGAGCCGGCCCCGTCCCCGTCACCATGGATTGGAGAGAGAACGGCGGACATGGCAAGGCGGGCGGCCGGCGGGCAGGGCAGGGTAGGGTAGCGTCGTGCATGGTGGCGGCGGGCAGGACGACGTCGGGCAGGGCATCCGGCGGTGGCAGTGGGCAGGGCGTCCTTCTCTCCCTCCACACCTCCTCCCACCGGCAGCCTCCTTTTCTTCTTTCGCACCTCCTCCCTACGACAGCAACTTTGGCGAGCGAGCAGGGCCTCCGGCGAGGGTGGCGGCGGGTAGAGCAAAGCGGCTGGCCCTGTTTACCTTCCCCCTCATGCGCCTCCTAATATCTCTCCAGCACAACTTCTGGCAGCGGCATGGGCAAACAACAATACGACTCCGGCAGCTGCGCAGGCAAACAACAGTACAATTGTCCGGGCGAATCCAACTCCCAAGAGACGCTAGCGGCTGGACATGTCCGGGAATCATTGCTAATAAACGTCCGTCTTACCGCATACAACGTGTCGCGTCTATTTTTTTGATATAAAAAAAGCACTTTGTCGTCTGGTGGTTGGGCTGGATGACGGCGAAGCATGAATTCTTTGCCGTCTGTTTTAGTTTGCGCTGACGGCAAACAATTGACGACGTCCGTTAGGGCGACCGCTCTGTTAGTCTGCTTTTCTTTGCTGTCTGATTGGTTGCGCTGACGGCAAATACAAAAAGCTGACGGCAAATTCTTTGCCGTCTGCCCGATGAAAAGCTGACGGCAAAGAATTCTTTGCCGACTTATCTTTGCCGTCTGAGTTTGCCGTCTGCTTCCTAACGGCAAAATCTTTGCCGTCTGGATTTAGGTCTTTGCTGTCTGTAATCCACAGACGGCAAATTACTTGTTTCCTGTAGTGTTGGCGGCGGCTCCGTGTCGTAAAACGCAATGAAACTTTCTCCCTGATTTTTTTTCTCCCCGAACGTGAATATATGGAGTTGGAGTTGAGGTCGGTGGAGGTCCAGGGGGCCCATGAGATAGGGGGCGCGCCCAGGGGGAGGGGGCGCGCCCCCCACCCTCGTGGACAGGGTGTGGGCCCCTGGTCTTGATTCTTTCGCCAGTATTTTTTATATTTTCCAAAAAGTGCCTCCGTGGATTTTCAGGACATTCCGAGAACTTTTCTTTTCTACACATAAAACAACATCATGGAAGTTCTGCTGAAAACAGTGTTAGTCCGGGTTAGTTTCATTCAAATCATGCAAGTTAGAGTCCAAAACAAGGGCAAAAGTGTTTGGAAAAGTAGATACGTTGGAGACGTATCAACTCCCCCAAGCTTAAACCTGAAGGAAATATGCCCTAGAGGCAATAATAAAGTTATTATTTATTTCCTCATATCATGATAAATGTTTATTATTCATGCTAGAATTGTATTAACCGGAAACATAATACATGTGTGAATACATAGACAAAACTATGGTCACTAGTATGCGTCTACTTGACTAGCTCATTAATCAAAGATGGTCATGTTTCCTGACCATAGACATGTGTTGTCATTTGATTAGTGGGATCACATCATTAGAAGAATGATGTGATTGACATGACCCATTCTGTTAGCCTAGCACTTGATCGTTTAGTATATTGCTATTGCTTTCTTCATGACTTATACAAAGTTCCTGCAACTATGAGATTGTGCAACTCCCGTGTACCGGAAGAACACTTTGTGTGCTACCAAACGTCACAACGTAACTGGGTGATTATAAAGGTGCTCTATAGGTGTTTCCGAAGGTTCATGTTGAGTTGGCATAATTCGAGATTAGGATTTGTCACTCCGATTGTCGGAGAGGTATCTCTGGGCCCTCTCGGTAATACTCATCACTTAAGCCTTGCAAGCATGTAACTAATGAGTTAGTTATGAGATGACGTATTACAGAACGAGTAAAGAGACTTGCCGGTAACGAGATTGAACTAGGTATTGGATACCGACGATCAAATCTCGGGCAAGTAACATACCGATGACAAAGGGAACAAAGTATGTTGTTATGCGGTTTGACCGATAAAGATCTTCGTAGAATATGTAGGAACCAATATGGACATCCAGGTCCCACCATTGGTTATTGACTAGAGACGTGTCTCGGTCATGTCTACATTGTTCTCGAACCGTAGGGTCCGCACGCTTAAGGTTTCGATGACAATTATATTATGAGTTTATGTATTTTGATGTACCGAAGGTTGTTCGGAGTCCCGGATGTGATCACGGACATGACGAGGAGTCTCGAAATGGTCGAGACATGAAGATTGATATATTGGAAGGATATATTTGGACACCGGAAAGGTTCCGGAAGAGTTTGGGAATATACCGGAGCTCCGAGAGGTTACCGGAACCCCCCGGGAAGTATATGGGCCTTATTGGGCCCATGTAGGAGGAAGGGAGAAGGAGCAAGGGAGGGGGGCGCGCCCCCCCAAGCCCAATCCGAATTGGGGAGGGGGGCCGGCCCCCCTTTCCTTTCTCCTTCCCCCTCTTCCTTTCCTACTACTAGTACTCCTTCCTACTACTAGTACTCCTTCCTTCCCCCTCCAAATAAGATAAGGAATAAGAGGGGAAACCTACTTGGAGTAGGTTTCCTCCTCCTATGGCGCGCCCCCTCCTTGGGCCGGCCACCTTCTCCCTCCCTCCTTTATATACGGGGGTAGGGGGGCACCCTAGAACACACAAGTTGATCATTGATCGTTCCTTAGCCGTGTGCGGTGCCCCCCTCCACGATATTACACCTCGGTCATATTGTAGCGGTGCTTAGGCGAAGCCCTGCGACAGGAGAACATCAAGATCGTCACCACGCCGTCGTGCTGACGGAACTCCCCCTCGGTGCCTCTACTGGATTGGAGAACGAGGGTGCGTCATCGAGCTGTATGCGTGTCAAGAACTCGGAGGTGCCGGAGTAACGGTGCTTGGATCGGTCGGACCGGGAGGACGTACGACTACTTCCTCTACATTGCGTCAACGCTTCCGCTTCGGTCTACGAGGGTATGTAGACAACACTCTCCCCTCGTTGCTATATCATCACCATGATCTTTGTGCGTAGGAATTTTTTTGAAATTACTACATTCCCCAACATTGGCATCCGAGCCTAGGTTTTATGCGTTGATGTTATATGCATGAGTAGAACACAAGTGAGTTGTGGACGATATAAGTCATACTGCCTACCAGCATGTCATACTTTGGTTCAGCGGTATTGTTGGATGAAGCGGCCCGGACTGACATTACGCGTACGCTTACG
>NW_025227614.1:0-8729 GCF_018294505.1 Triticum aestivum | reverse complement strand
AACAGAGGAGAAGTGAGGGGAAAGGGGAAGAACAGAGTGGCTCGGGTGGACGAAGGGTTTATGTACGTCGACCTATAGTACCGGTTCGTGGCACGAACCGGTACTAAAGGTGCTGGAGGGGGCCCAGACTGACAACATCCTGCCACCACCTTCATTAGTACCGGTTCGTGGCACGAACCGGTGCTAAAGGTTAGCCACGAACCGGTACTAATGAGAGCGGCCCAGCTAGCCGTTGGAACCGGCACTAATGTATACATTAGTGCCGGCTCTAATACAAACCGGCACTAATGTGCTGCACGTTTGACCCTTTTTCTACTAGTGTATGTTTGAAAATAAGCTCCGACATGTAGCATCGACCAGTTCATAGTTGCTGGTAAAGCCCGTTTGAATTTCATCTTTTCACAACTAACATACGAAGAGAGCTATGAAACAGAACAATGAGAAGTTATACATAGATAAATATTGAGATCCAAATTACCCATGTAGTTAAAAAAGATGATCACATGCAAGCACCTAACCAATAATCATAGAAGATGTATTATTTGTACACACTTAAGCGGCTGATTTTATTTTGAAGCAAGGGCAGATAGCATAGTAGAATTGTCTCTACAGAATATTCATGAAAAGAACAGACTAATTCCTGCAAACCAATAGAAGTATTTTCATGTGGCAATGATTCTGACCGTCAAGGGAGTAGTCTTGGATGCCTTGCTGAACTTAATTAATCTTCTTCTTCATCCATTCTCCCCTCTTTAATTAACAAACCATTGGGAGATCGACAAATAACAGATATGAAGAGATCGGCCAGTGGAGCGCTTACTGTTGCTAGAAGTACAGATCCAAACTTTTCTGAACAACACCCAATTCACATATATATATGTATAAAATGGAGCAAAACAGACCATTCAATCCTAATATGTGATGTTTAATTGGTTACTAATTCAAGATCAAGTGCAATATATATCAATAGCATTATTGACCTTTAGATTCGATAATGGAAAAAGAATTAGGAAAAGAGTCATGGCTTACCCATCTAACATGCACACGGAACACATTGATGCGGATAGGGAGGAGTTCAGTTCGCACACTGCAACAAAATCTCACGGGCTTAAGGTGGCGCTAGCAATGTTGAGAAATCATAAAAGACAAGAGTAAGGAAAGTAGTTTGGTGCCTACATGCGAGCAGATCCCAGTTGCAAATAGGCCCTCTTCTTCCTCTGCCACCGCACACCTTGCTGAACGGCTCGCCGTGCTCCAGACTGGAGGAAAAGGAAGAGGTACTGAGGGCCGTATGGCGAGCGGGGGCAAGATTCTTGGTGGCACCGCGACGTTGGTGGTCTGTCGTGCCGAGCGAAGCCCATGCGGGATCCAGCGATGCACTATGGGCATGCGACGGTTTGTCCAGGCACGGTGCGAGGGCACAACATCCAACCCCATCTTGGCATCGAGGTTGCTCGCGCCGGAGCTCGGTGCCCACAACGACAACTGGGAAGATGTGATCCGTCGAGAAGTGAGAGACGATGCGCCGTGAAGTGCCGCCAGTTATAAAAGGGCTGTGTCGTTCGTTAGGAATAGGAAACGATGGATTTCTTCGGTGACCAGTACTGCAACGCATCAAGTAGTAAATCCTAAGGAAACGGTGGATTGGTTAAGTGACCAGGATGGCTGCGTAGGAAACATTTAATCCTATGGAAACGTCCGGTCGCTTCCGTGATATGGTGATGGAATTGTGTGGGCGCCATCTGTAGGGATTATTGATGATGTGGCTGCAAATGAAATCAGTTTTTGCTTAGATGGCATGGTTGCTGATGTGGACAGCTTGCATGTTGAGATAAATATGGTAGTGGGGATGAACTTCTTATGTATATAGGATATGTTAAATTGGGAACTTGCATCGAATGGCATCCAAGGAGCTATAGTACTAGAGAGGCCCAGAAAAACAATAGAAATGCTAAATTAGGAACTTGCATCGAATGCCATCGAATGAGCTACTTGACAGGTCCATGAAAAAAAACAGTGTAAGTACCAACTTGCATCGAATGTCACTCAAGGGAGTATATATAGTTCTGGACATGCCCAAAGAAAACAATAAGGATGTTAAACTGGGAACTTGCTTGGAATGTCATCCAAAGAGCTACCAACCATATACGTAGTGGAAAGTCCAGAAAAACTAAAGAGAGATCTTAAAATAGGAATGCGCGTCGAATAGCACCCAAGAAGCATGTTTAAAAATAAAAAATGTTAAAAAGGAAACTTGCCTGGAATCTTACCCATAAGCTACTCCACTGAGTTTCAAATTATGTGGTATTAGTTTATGGCAAGAAACGAATGCTAGAATTTTCAAGAACCGACGCAACCCTGCCTCGGCGGTCCTAGCTAGCTGATATCAGTGGAATTGCACACCTGGAACAAAGCTGGTCTAGTAGGGGCGATGTGGTTACTCTCTGATTAAGGGGATGAGCCGCTTAACTAACTACCCCTGTAAATATCATTTTTTGCAGGGCCCTGTAAATATCACTAACCTTCACAGTAAGTCTCGTCTAGCTTTTCTCTTAATGAAATGGAATCAGTCTCATTAGGCTTATCATGTTGTCCACTTGATGCTACATTCTGAGTTAATAAAAGCGCCTTTTATCGAGATTTTTTTTGGCTTATCATGGAAATGACCCGATCTAAAAGGATCACCAGAAGTACAAAGATCTTAAATATAATAAAAATTACATTGAGATTCCGAAACCATCGAACAACCATTAGTGCCGCTAGAACAAGACACAGACGCGCTGCTCCGCTCCCAAAGCCAGCCAGACCTTATGGATGACAGCCGAGAAGTCTTCGTGCACCTGCACCTAAGGATCAGCGCCCTAGAGCTGCAGTTATCGCCGTTGAACACTTGCATAGTTCTGGCGCCCATGACACCAAATCTCGTCACATGACGAGAAACTCTAACCTCACCGACCAAGGGAGATGACAAGAATCTATGCCAGAGCTTTGTCAACTACGTCCAGACGGACGAACTCGAGGACAATCGGAGCTCGAAAGAAAAATTCGAAGAAGAAGTGCCGCCATCCTCCCAAGCGTCGGCAAGGACTAAAAATCCTGACTTAAACTAACAACTGGAGCGGAGGCATCGGGATTCCCCTCCTCGACACAGGCAGCCGGAGCGGAGGGGAATCTGCAGGCTCGTCGATGCAGCCAGGAGGGGAGAGTTTGCCCTAGCCGCCTAGGATTATGGGAGGAAATAAGAGGCTGAAATCCACGTTATGAAAATGGAGCATATTTGGAATGGGGTAGCTATTTTTCGTCAAAAAAAGGCATATTAGTTTGTCCTAAGTCAAAATTTATAACATTTTAATAGGCCTATAAAAATATCACTATATAAAACACAAAAACAATATCATTAGATTTGTTATAAATTACAAATTGACATTGTAGATATTAGATATCGTAAAAGTTAAAACTTGGAAAATATTCATGCGTGCCCTATATCCAGAATAGAGGTAGCAGCGGTATATACAAACTCAAGCCCTAGTACCGCAAGGTGTTCGAAGTCCCGAGATTCCTTGTCAGTTTATTTCCTTCTAACAAGAAACCTTGTCAATTGTAGATCTAAATCTGTAACTGAAAGCATGCGACTGTGCTAATGTTATGTGAACGGTTTTTAAAAGAGGTGGGAGATGGCCCCGCAAAAAAACGAGGAGGGAGAAGGATTAACTTATTAGAGACAGCCGGTTAGTTGTATACTATGTCTAAAGTATGCGATGGTGCCGGGAAAGGTTTATGTAAAGTACTAGCAGAAAGAGGGGCTATTTTATTGGTGATGACACGGCGTTGACCCCAAGCCACCTCGGTCGTCTCCTGTACAAGCCCAAAGAAAACAATAAATAAGTTAAATTGGAACCTTCTTCGAACGTTATCTACAGAGCTACCATGCTGGACAACCGAGAAAAACTAAAGAGATATGACAAAGTAGGAATGCGCGTCGAATAGCACCCAAAAGGAGCTATAGTACTCCACATGCATAGAAAAAATGAAAAATGTAAAAAACCAAACTTGCCTCGAATATCACCCATAAGCTACTCCCCTGAGTTTCAAATTATGGGGCATATTAGTTTGTGAAAAGAAAGGAATACTAGGATTTTTCAAGAACCGATGCAACCTAGCCTCCGGTGAGTAGCTAATATAAGTGGAATTGCGCACCTGGAACAAAACTGGTCTAGTTAGGGCGATGTGGTTTAATTGCGCATCCTCTGTTTAAGGGGACGAGCCGTTTAACTAACTACCCCTGTAAGTATCACGAACCTTCAGAGTAAGTCTGTCGTCTGGCTTTTCTGTAAATCAATATCATTAAGCTTATCATATCTTACGAACCAATATTGTAAATATTGAAACGAATAGATCTAATATAAAAGTTCACCAGAAGTACAAAGATCTCAAATATAATAAAAATTACATTGAGATTTTGAGACCATCGAACAACCACTAGTGCCGCTAGAATAAGACGCAGACACGCCGCTCAGCTCCCTAAGACGGCCTGGCCTTATGGATGACAGCCGAGAAGTATTCATGCGCATGCCCCTAAGGACCGGCGCTCTGGAGCTGTAGTTATCGCCGTCGAACCCTTGCATAGTACGGAAACACATGACACCAAATCTCGTCACATGACGAGAAACTATAACCTCGCCGACCCAAGGAGACGCCATGAATCTACGCCGGAGCTCCATCAAATATGTCTAGACGGACGAACTTGAGGAGAATCGTAGCCCGAAAAACAAATTCGAAGAAGAAGCGCCGCCAGCCGCCCAAGCTCGTCTACGAGGACTAAAAATCCTAACCTAAACTACTAACCGGAGCGGAGGCATTGGAATTCCCTCCCCGACATCGGTAAGTGGAGCGGAGGGGAATCCGCAGGCTCGTCAATGAAGCCTGAAGGGTAGAGTATGCCCTAGCCGCCTAGGGTTAGGGGAGAAAATAAGAGGCTGCAATCCACGTTAAGAAATGGGAGCATTTTTGGAGTGGGCTAGCTGTGCTTGGTCAAAAAAAAGGCATATTAGTTTGTCCTAAGTCAATGTTTATAACATTTAATAAGCCTATAAAAATACCAATACATAAAATACAAGATCAACATCATTAGATTTATTATAATTTACAAATTGACATTGTATATGTCAGATATCGTAAAAGTTAAAACTTGGAAAATGTACATGCGTGCCCTATATCCAGAATGGAGGTAGCAGAGGTATATACCAACTCCAAGTCCTAGTACCGCAAGGTGTTTGAGCTCCCGAGATTCCTTGTAACATTGTTCCCCTTGATCTTGGCAGTTGTAGATCTAAATCTGCAACTCAAAGCATGCGACGGTGCTAAAGTTATGTGAACGGTTTTTAAAGGAGGATCGTTTTTTTAAAGGAGGAGAGGAGAAGGATTATCTTATTAGAGACAGCCCTTTATCGAATAAAAATTAGAGACAGACGGTTAGCTGTATGTCTAAAAAGTAGGAGGGAGAAGAGAAGGGCTATTTTATTGGTGATGACACGGACTTGACCCCAAGTCGCCGCTGTCGTCTCCTGCTCAGCTCACCCACCCCTCTACATCCCTTGCTTCCTCTCCTGTCTCGTCCGTTCTACATCCATACATTTGCCGTACAGACCAGCCCCAGTTGATCCTCTCTCATTCTCATTTCCACCTCTTTCGTGTTGGTGATCAATGGCGTCGAGCACCGGTCTGGCAGCTCCGAGCTCACCGGTTGGGACAAATACTGCTCCTCCATCGGCGACCACCATGGAGCCCAAGATGAACGCCGGGCTGTTAGCACTGGCCTGCTCTGGCTCTTTCCACGATCTGGAATCATTCCTCGACGGGAAACCAGCCGCCTACACCATGGGAAGCTCGGCCATGCAGCCACCTGATCTGTACGCGGTTACCGTTGGAGGTAACACTCTTCTCCATGTGGTCGCCGCTAGCCATGGTGACTCCGAGGACTTGCTGAACAAAGCCAATCTCGTCTTTAGCAAGGCACACAGCCTCCTCTTCGTGCAAAACAATGAGGGAGATACGCCCTTGCATTGTGCTGCACGGATGGGGAATATCCCAATGATGTCTCGTTTCATTGATCTTGCCAATGGTCAGGGCATTAACAATGGTAAAGGGCTGTTGGAGACACAAAACAAGCTCAAAGAGACAGCCTTGCACGAGGCCGTCCGCTTTGGGAGCAATGGTATGGTCAACTTGCTCATGACCCATGATCCAGAGTTGGCCACTCTTCCTGAAGAAGGTACTTCGCCGATGTACCTCGCCATCATACGGGAAAATAAAATCATTGCAAAAACACTCTACGAGTTGAGCGGTGGGGTTCTTTCATATTCTGGACCAAATGGACGAAATGTGTTGCATGTTGCTGTTCAGCGGAGCCAAGGTACTGACTTTAAACCGAATTTCACCTACCATTATTAGATATAGAGATCTCTTAGATATATGTAGTACTACCTCTGTATCAAAATAGAAGACGTTTTTTTCAGACTGTGAGAGTGTAAAAAATGTATTATATTTCGATACAAAGGGATACTATTTAGCATACATTTGCCTCATCACCATTTTACCATTTGCATCCAGGCGGTTGGTGTGTTGTCAGGTTCCAAATTTACCTTAATGAGACATCTAAGAAGGATATTTAGTTAGACCTGAAGACCGGTCATCTTTTTTGGGGACGTAACCCTTATAATATGATTTCCTTAATGAAATTTAGGTGAACTCCTATCGCAATAAAAGGAAAAAACATGATATGTAAAATTTAGATATTCTATAATGTTATTCGACCCAGAATATGTATTGTATGCAACAGAGAAACTACTTTATTTCACCCATACTGAATCGGTTCTGATACCATACAAAACTAGGAGAAGAGGTATATGACGAGACTCTGTTTCATTTCATCCAGTTTGCAACTCTTTGATCAACAATAGACAAAGTTAGTAGACCAAACAAGTCAACATCATGAACCATAACACTCCACTAACCACCGTGGGTAAAAATCTAGTGCACATCACCTTGACTTCTTATACTGATGCATGTACACATTTCCTTTAGCATCCTTTCATAGTGCTTTTTTGCTCTCTAAGTCTATTATTAATTGGTTTAACGGAAAGTTGCCACTCAGATCTTACCAAGATGTTGTTAGAATGGAACAATGACCTTACACAACAAAGGGACGCAAACGGAAGTACACCTCTTCAATTTGCCATTGTAGCTATTCGATGTCAAATGAAAAAAGACAGCCAACCTATTTGTTTAGAATTATTGAAAGTCAACCCAGATGCACTGTATCAACAAGACCGCAATGGCTCATTTCCAACACACGTGGCTGCATCCGTTGGTGCAACATCGATCATCACTGATTTTCTTATGAAGTCACCCAATTGCGCTGGCTTGCTTGATGCTAGGGGAAGGACATTTCTTCATGTTGCTGTTGACAGAAGGAAAAGAGGGATTGTCGACTATGCCTGTCGAAAGATATGGCTGTCATGGATTTTGAATATACAAGACAAAGATGGGAATACTGCACTCCACATAGCTGTAAGAAAAAGAAGTGTGAGAATGTTTGGTTCTCTGTTAGGGAATAGACAAGTACACTTGAATTTGATGAATGAGAAAGGGGAGACTCCAGCAGATATAGCACGTCAAAATGCTCCTAAAGGAATGCTATATATCAATGGGGTAATATATATGAACATTTTGATTTTAGAACACGGCGTTGGAGGTGAACAAGAGTAATTAAGATTTGCATGGTTTAATATTTATTTATTCTACTTTTGTAGGAAAATGAAGCAGAAATACTCAGGGTACTCAACTATATCGGTGCTAAAAGGGGTATTTATCACCAGGGTTTCTTGAATGAATATGATACTGACCAAGCAACACAGGATGAAATACATTTCTTGAATCAAATGAAAGAGGGGACACAAAGTCGATGTATTTGCTCCGTCCTAATTGCAACCGTGACGTTTGGTGCAATGTTCACCATGCCTGGAGGTTACAGAGATGAGGATCACAATCATGCAGGGTCACCAATTCTTGCTGGAACGCTTGATTTTGATACATTCTTCATGGCCAACACACTTGCTTTTGCTTTCTCAATCACAGCTACATTTTTTCTCATGTTTTCTGGAGATCCCACACTACCCCTTGGGATCCGGAAAGTGCTATTTCGAAGGTCCATCCCCTTCATAGTGATTTCAGTGTTCAGCATGATGATTGCCTTTGCAATTGCTGCAGTTATCATGTTAGCTCCAGTTGCTCCTATGTCTGCATGTGCAGTTTTACTCAGCTTTATTCTCGTAGTGGTGTGTAACTGTTGGGAAACAGCAATCAACTCTATTTTTCTGTTGACAGCACTCTGTAAGAGAAAGGGGATATGGTACGGGATAGTCTGGGCATGGCCATTTGCAGCAGTATTATTCGGGTTACCTATTTCTGTGGCCTGTTCGTTTGCCCTGGGGAGTCACGCCGGTGGCAAAGTGGTACCACTGGCACAACCACCGACACCATTTGCTTGAAGAGGGTCAAATACGCCTATATTACATATATGGAGCATTATTATCTCTTGTAACAGTGGCTGTTCTCGCACTACCAGTTGGAGAATTAGACATTTTTTTTTCAACAGTTAATGTGTTTGTACCAGTGTAAACAACGATTGATGTATTTGTCTGCAACTGCATTTTGTCTCGTCCGGATGA
>NW_025227613.1:0-9567 GCF_018294505.1 Triticum aestivum | reverse complement strand
GGGGGGGGGGTAAGGAACTGCCATCTAGCTCTGCACTAGATTCACCTTCTGTTTTGAGTAAGCTTGCGACACCTAAACCTACTACTGCTATGAACTCTGATATGTCACATGTTATTGATGATGCCACTTCTTCTATGCATGATACTTATGATGAAACTACTTCTGTGCGTGATACTACTTTGCCATTAGGTGAATTTCTTGATGAACAACTTGCTAGAGTTAGGGGGAATGAAATTATTGAAGATGCTATTATTGATGATAGTGATGATGAAAATTCTCCCAATGATTTTGAATTGCCTGTTGTTCCTGAGGGTTATGTTATGGATGAAGAAGCTGCTAGAGCTATCTTTGCTTGCAATGATAGATATGATCTTAAGAAATTATTAGCTAAATGGAAGCAACAGTCTCTTAATGCTAGAATGAAACCTGACCCTGCTTTTGCTACTTCACCTATTTGTGTTACTGATAAGGATTATGAATTCTCTGTTGATCCTGAGATAATTACTTTAGTTGAATCTGATACTTTTTATGGCCTTGAATCTGAAACTGTTGTGGCACATCTTACCAAGTTGAATGATATAGCTACCCTTTTTACTAATGATGAGAAGTCTCGCTATTTTTATATCCTTAAGATATTTCCATTCTCATTAAAGGGTGATGCTAAGACTTGGTATAATTCTCTTGCTCCTGGTTGTGTGCGTAGTCCCCAGGATATGATTTATTACTTCTCTGCTAAATATTTCCCTGCTCATAAGAAACAAGCTGCCTTGCAGGAAATATATAATTTTGCGCAAATCAAAGAAGAGAGTCTCCCACAAGCTTGGGCGAGGCTTCTCCGATTACTTAATGCTTTGCCTGATCATCCCCAAGAAAAATGAAATACTTGATATCTTTTATAATGGACTAACCGATGCTTCCAAGGACTACTTGGATAGTTGTGCTGGTTGTGTTTTCAGGGAAAGAACAGTCGACGAAGCTGAATTACTATTGAATAATAGGTTGACTAATGAAAATAATTGGACTCTTCCCGAGCCAATTCCTGAGGCAATTGCTGAACCAATTGAGCCAACTCCTGAGCTTGTTCCTAAACCCACTCTGAAGAAGAGAGGTGTTTTATTTCTCAGTCCTGAAGATATGCAAGAGGCAAAGAAATCAATGAAAGAAAAAGGTATTAAAGCTGAAGATGTTAAGAATTTAGCACCTATTGAAGAAATACATGGTCTTAATGTACCGCCTGTTGAAGAACCACATTGTCTTGATAACCCGACACAGGTAGTAAAGGTAAATTCTCTCTATAGATACAATAAAGTTGAAATACCCTCTACCAAATTTGATAGCCCATGCTTAGATGAATTTGATAATTTTATGGCTAGATAAGAAAGTTTTAATGCTTATGTTGGTAGAGAGTTAAAGAACAATGCTTTCGAGGTAGGACGTGTGAGCGATAACATGGCTAGAGTTAAAGGTGAACTCAAACTCATTAGCGAATATACTTCTATGGTTGTTACTCAAGCTGAGCAAGTACTTAAAGCTCAAAATGATTTTCTTGATGAATTAAATAATAAAAATGACTTTGCTATTAGAGTGGCTACTAGAACTGGTAGAATGACTCAGGAACCTTTGTATCCTGAAGGCCACCCTAAGAGAATCGAGCAATATTCTCAGAGAAATAATTTAGAGGCACCTAGTTCTTCCAAAAAGAAGAAAAAGAAAAACGATAGAACTTTGCATGCTTCTAGTGAACCTACTGTAGACACACCTGAGAATCCCAATGATATTTCTATTTCTGATGCTGAAACGCAATCAGGTGATGAACATGAACCTAGTGACAATGTTAATGATAATGTTCATCTTAATGCTCAACCTAGCAAAAACAATGATGTAGAGATTGAACCTCCTGTTGATCTTGATAACCCACAATCAAAGAATCAACATTGTGATAAGAGAGATTTTGTTGCTAGGAAGCACGGTAGAGAAAGAGAACCATGGGTTCAGAAACCCATGCCCTTTCCTCCCAAACAATCCAAGACAAAGGATGATGAGGATTTTGAGCACTTTGCTGAAATGATTAGACCTATTTTCTTACGTATGCGTTTAACTGATATGCTCAAAGTAAATCCTTATGCTAAGTATATGAAGGATATCATCACAAACAAAAGAAAGATACCGGAAGCTGAAATTTCCACCATGCTTGCTAATTACACTTTTAAGGGTGGAATACCAAAGAAACTTGGAGACCCGGGGGTACCAACTACACCATGCTCCATTAAAAGAAATTATGTTAGAACTGCTTTATGTGATCTTGGAGCCGGTGTTAGTGTTATGCCTCTCTCTTTATATCATAGACTTGAATTGAATAAGTTGACACCTACTGAAATATCTTTGCAAATGGCCGATAAATCAACTACTATACCTGTCAGTATTTGTGAGGATGTGCATGTTGTGGTTGCAAATGTCACTATCTTAATGGACTTTGTTATTCTTGATATTCCCGAGGACGATAGTATGTCGATTATCCTTGGTAGAACTTTTCTTAATACTGTAGGGGCTGTTATTGATTGCAACAAAGGCAATGTCACTTTTCATGTTAATGGTAATGAGCATACGGTACACTTTCCGAGGAAACAATCTCAAGTTCATAGCATCAATTCTATTGGAAAAGTTCCAACTATTATTATTGGAGGTTTTGAATTTCCTCTCCCTACTGTCAAGAAAAAGTATGATATTCTTATTGTTGGGGATTTTCATATCCCCGTTGAGGTAACTTAGTGTTATTCGAAATTTCTCCGGTTCCGTGTTATTTGGAATGAGTTTGTTAACAAGACTTGATCAACCTTGTTAGTGGATTCATTTTGATGATCACGAGATGGATGAAACTAGAAGGCAGAACCTTCTGTACCCACTTTTTACTTTCTGTTATTTAGAATAAATAAAGCAAAAATAGTATTATCTGTCTGTTTTCTGAATTATCCGTGCATTAAAAAATATCCTGAAAATAAATGTGCTCCAAATGCCCTGCAAATTTAGTATGTTTTTATGGAATATTTGAGGATTTTAGGCACTGAAAACACTGCAGAAGGGGCAAGCACCAGGCCACGAGAGTGGAGGGCGCGCCCCCTCCCCCTGGGTGCGCCCCCTGTCTCGTGGGCCCTTGGTGGCTCCCCTCCACTTATGCCAGCACCCACACACTTCATCTTCTACCCAAAAAAATCCCCATCCAGCTCAAGCACGAGTTCTAGATCATTTTGCTGCGATTTTCTGTCTCCTTGTTCAAAGGTCCATTCACAAAACTGCTTTGGGAGACTGTTGCTTGGTATGTGACTCCTCCATTGGTCCAATTAGTTTTTGTTCTAGTGCTTTATTCATTGCAAATTTTTGCTGCATAGGTGACCATGTTCTTTAGCTTGCATGTTAAATTTGTGAGGTCCCAAGTAATTCCAATGCATGATATAGGCTCTAGGCACTTGTAGGAGTAGTTGCTATCAATCTTGTTTAGTTTTATTCACTTTTATTTTGAAGTTACGAAAATTTCAGAAATTTTCAGAAAATGTGAAGGAAATTTTTGAGGGGCTCTTCTAGCCAAGGCTCTCAGGAAAAACAAGCTAAAGAGAAGGAAAAAACCAAGTATAATCTTCCTCGCTTAGCGGAAGTACGGTCGTGTGAATGGCCATGCGATGATTTCTTGAAAGAAGCTGGAATTCATGAAGATTTTTATTCTTTGATCGAGAATGCAGGCCTCCCCGGTTTCATGAACGACCAGATCGATCGGTATCTCTTACTCACCAATACTTTCGTGCAAAACTTTTATTATTATCCTAAGAAGTCACCGCCCTCAGTATCATTTCACTTATATGATGAATTCAGAGAAATGTCTTTACGTAATTTTTGCGCGGTGTGTAGGATACCCTATGAGGGAGAATTAGAGGAACCCCGTCGTAAAGATGTGGATGGCTTTGTTAACACTATAGTTGTAGAGGAACCAAAGAAGGGTTCCGAGGCAAAAATCTCTAGCATACACTTTCCTGTTTTACGCTACTTTGCCATATTTGCTAGTAGATGCTTGATTGGTCGTGGGAATAATGGAAACTTTAGTGTTCCTGATATTATCATTCTTCAACATGCCTTGCTTGGGGACAATAGTTTTAGTATGGGTGTCGTCGTTGCTAAACAGCTAGCCCTTAATCGTACAAAAGGCCCCATATTTGGAGGTATCTATGCTTCACGTCTTGCTAGACATTTTCAGATACCTATTAGGCACCATGAGAAAGAGGAGACAAAAGTGCCTCCTCACATTTTAGATTACAGGAGCATGGTAGCCCACAAGTTTATTGTTGACAACGAAGAAAGGATGCTCTTGTATAACCTTAGATTTAATAAGAAACACAATGAGGCTATTATTTTGCCTGCGCCTCTGTTGTTTGATTTGCTTGCAGAAAATTTTCTTGTTACGCCGGAGGCGGTATATGCTCATCGAGCCCAAGCATCCACCCCAGAACCTGAACCTGAGCCGGAACCTGCACTGGACCCTTATCGTGCATCATCTTTTCAGTGGGATTCTTTTCAGTGGGATTCAGAGATGACCAGCCAGTGGTATCCTGATTACACTTCCCAGTACACCAGGGAGAGTAGCGGCAGTCCTTGGTATTAGACCAACTTAGGCCAAAAGTCTAAGCTTGGGGGAGTATGTATTTCTCACCGACTTTACATTCATGTTCACACACTAGTCGTCGGTGCTCATACTCTTTCATTATATTATCCATGTTAGTTTAAATTTCTTTTTCTAGTTTTCTTCTTGTGTGTTTGATAAACCTTAAGAAAAACCAAAAAATTAGTTAGTTTAATTTTCATGCTTCTAGTAGAAATGAAAATGAAAACCCAAAAATATTTCTTGTTCTTCTTCTTACTTGTTGGGAGCTTTCCCGTGTAAATAGTTTTATTTTCTTTTCTTTCCTTTGGGGGTCGAGAAGACCATATTGAAAATGTTTAGTGGCTCTCATGTGCATGATTGTTTATTTAACTTAGAGCCCATATTATCTTGTCTTCTCTTTTGAGTTGAATGCCTGCAGATTCCAGCTTAGTCCAATGCACGTGCACTCTTATTGTTATACACATCGTTCGGTCGTGCAAGTGAAAGGAAATAATGACGACATATGATGGACTTATTGAGATGAGAAAAGCTGGTATGAACTCGACCTCTCTTGTTTTTGTAAATATGATGAGTTCATCGTTTCTGATTCAGCTTATTATGAAGTAAACATATTTGCAATGACATTTAGAGATTATAGTTGCTTGTGCCATGCTTGATTAGCTATGAGTTATAATGGTTTACCTTGCGTGTCAACATGCTATTAGAATGATTATGATGTGTTATGATGGGATGGTATCCTCCTTTGAATAAATTGAGTGACTCGACTTGGCACATGTTCACGCATGTAGTTGGACCAAATCAACATAGCCTTCATGATATTTATGTTCATGGTGGATTATATCCTACTCATGCTTGTACTAGATGTAAATTAATTATAATGCATGTTTATAACTGTTGTTGCTCTCTCAGTTGGTCGCTTCCCAGCCTTTTGCTAGCCTTCACGTGCATCCAAACTCCTTAAACCCCAAAGTTGTTCCATATGAGTCCACTATACCTTCCTATATGCGATATTTACATGCCGTTCCAAGTAAATTTGTATGTGCCAAACTCTAAACCTTCAAATGAAATTCTGTTTTGTATGCTCGAGCAGCTCATGTTACAACTAGGGCTGCCTATATCTTCCATGCTAGGTGGGTTATTCTCAAGAGGAGTGGACTCCGCTCCTCATTCAAGAGAAAGGGCCGGTAACCGGGATGCCCAGTCCCATGATCCAAAAAGATCAAAGCAAATCAAAATAATTAAACAAAACTCCCCCAGGGCTGTTGTTAGTTGGAGGCACTCGTTGTTTTGAGCAAGCCATGGATTGATGCTTGTTGGTGGTTGGGGGAGTATAAACCTTTACCATTCTGTTTGGGAACTGCCTATAATGCATGTAGTATGGAAGATACAGCCATCTCATAGTTGTTGCGTTGACAGCGAAAGTATGCCGCTCAAAATGTTATTCAATCTCTATTTTAAAATCGAGCTCTGGCACCTCTACAAATCCCTGCTTCCCTCTGCGAAGGGACTATCTATTTTCTTTTATGTTGATTCATCACCCTTCTTAGTAAAAAGCACCCGCTGGAGAGCACACTGTCATTTGCATTCATTACTACTGGTTTATATTGGGTATGACTTGACTGGATCTCTTTTACCATGAATTACAATGTTTAGTCAGTCCTTGATCTTTAAAGGTGCTCTGCATTTATATTTTGCGGTCTCAGAAAGGGCTAGCGAGATACCATTTTATTATATCATGTTACGATTATTTTGAGAAAGTGTTGTCATCCGAGTTTTATTATTATGGTTCGTTGGCTGATTATGCTATTGATATGAGTAATTGTGAGACCTAAGTGTTATTGTGAGTATGGTTAGTTCATAATATTTGCTGAAACCTGAATGATGGCTTTGCATGTTTACAACAACAAGAGCAAACAGAGTTTGTAAAATTTTTTCTTTATCACTTTCAGTTTATCAACTGAATTGCTTGAGGACAAGCAAAGGTTTTGTTGGGGAACGTAGTAATTTCAAAAAATTTCCTATGCACACAAAGATCATGGTGATGATATAGCAACGAGGGGAGAGTGTTGTCTACGTACCCTCGTAGACCGAAGCGGAAGCGTTGACGCAACGTAGAGGAAGTAGTCGTACGTCCTCCCGGTCCTACCGATCCAAGCACCGTTACTCCGGCACCTCCGAGTTCTTGACACGCGTACAGCTCGATGACGCACCCTCGTTACTCCGGCACCTCCAATCCAGTAGAGGCGCCGAGGGAGAGTTCCGTCAGCACGACGGCGTGGTGACGATCTTGATGTTCTCCTGTCGCAGGGCTTCGCCTAAGCACCGCTACAATATGACCGAGGTGTAATATCGTGGAGGGGGGCACCGCACACGGCTAAGGAACGATCAATGATCAACTTGTGTGTTCTAGGGTGCCCCCCTACCCCCGTATATAAAGGAGGGAGGGAGGAGGTGGCCGGCCCAAGGAGGGGGCGCGCCATAGGAGGAGGAAACCTACTCCAAGTAGGTTTCCCCTCTTATTCCTTATCTTATTTGGAGGGGGAAGGAAGGAGTACTAGTAGTAGGAAGGAGTACTAGTAGTAGGAAAGGAAGAGGGGGTAGGAGAAAGGAAAGGGGGGGACCGGCCCCCCTCCCCAATTCGGATTGGGCTTGGGGGGGCGCGCCCCCCTCCCGTGCTCCTTCTCCCTTCCTCCTACATGGGCCCAATAAGGCCCATATACTTCCCGGGGGGTTCCGGTAACCTCCCGGAGCTCCGGTATATTCCCAAACTCTTCCGGAACCTTTCCGGTGTCCAAATATATCCGTCCAATATATCAATCTTCATGTCTCGACCATTTAGAGACTCCTCGTCATGTCCGTGATCACATCCGGTACTCCGAACAACCTTCGGTACATCAAAATACATAAACTCATAATATAACTGTCATCAAAACCTTAAGCGTGCGGACCCTACGGTTCGAGAACAATGTAGACATGACCGAGACACGTCTCTAGTCAATAACCAATGGCGGGACCTGGATGTCCATATTGGTTCCTACATATTCTACGAAGATCTTTATCGGTCAAACCGCATAACAACATACTTTGTTCCCTTTGTCATCGGTATGTTACTTGCCCGAGATTTGATCGTCGGTATCCAATACCTAGTTCAATCTCGTTACCGGCAAGTCTCTTTACTCGTTCTGTAATACGTCATCTCATAACTAACTCATTAGTTACATGTTTGCAAGGCTTAAGTGATGAGTATTACCGAGAGGGCCCAGAGATACCTCTCCGACAATCGGAGTGACAAATCCTAATCTCGAATTATGCCAACTCAACATGAACCTTCGGAAACACCTGTAGAGCACCTTTATAATCACCCAGTTACGTTGTGACGTTTGGTAGCACACAAAGTGTTCTTCCGGTACACGGGAGTTGCACAATCTCATAGTTGCGGGAACTTTGTATAAGTCATGAAGAAAGCAATAGCAATATACTAAACGATCAAGTGCTAGGCTAACAGAATGGGTCATGTCAATCACATCATTCTTCTAATGATGTGATCCCACTAATCAAATGACAACACATGTCTATGGTTAGGAAACATGACCATCTTTGATTAATGAGCTAGTCAAGTAGAGGCATACTAGTGACCATAGTTTTGTCTATGTATTCACACATGTATTATGTTTCCGGTTAATACAATTCTAGCATGAATAATAAACATTTATCATGATATGAGGAAATAAATAATAACTTTATTATTGCCTCTAGGGCATATTTCCTTCAGTCTCCCACTTGCACTAGAGTCAATAATCTAGATTACATAGTAATGATTCTAACACCCATGGAGTCTTGGTGCTGATCATGTTTTGCTCGTGAGAGAGGCTTAGTCAACGGGTCTGCAATATTCAGATCCGTATGTATCTTGCAAATCTCTATGTCTCCCACTTGGACTTGGTCCCGAATGGAATTGAAGCGTCTCTTGATGTGCTTGGTCCTCTTGTGAAATTTGGATTCCTTTGCCAAGGCAATTGCACCAGTATTGTCACAGAAGATCTTCATTGGTCCCGATGCACTAGGTATGACACCTAGATCGGAAATGAACTCCTTCATCCAGACTCCTTCATTTGCTGCTTCAGAAGCAGCTATGTACTCCGCTTCACATGTAGATCCCGCCACGACGCTTTGTTTAGAACTGCACCAACTTACAGCTCCACCGTTTAATAAAAACACGTATCCGGTTTGCGATTTTGAATCGTCCGGATCAGTGTCAAAGCTTGCATCGACGTAACCAGTTACGACTAGCTCTTTGTCACCTCCATATACGAGAAACATATCCTTAGTCCTTTTCAGGTATTTCAGGATGTTCTTGACCGCTGTCCAGTGATCCACTCCTGGATTACTTTGGTACCTCCCTGCTAAGCTTATTGCTAAGCATACGTCAGGTCTGGTACACAGCATTGCATACATGATAGAGCCTATGGCTGAAGCATAGGGAACACTTTTCATTTTCTCTCTATCTTCGGCTGTGGTCGGGCATTGAGTTCGACTCAACTTCACACCTTGTAGCACAGGCAAGAAACCTTTCTTTGCCTGATCCATATTGAACTTTTTCAATATTTTGTCAAGGTATGTGCTTTGTGAAAGTCCTATTAAGCGTCTTGATCTATCTCTATAGATCTTGATGCCTAATATGTAAGCAGCTTCACCGAGGTCTTTCATTGAAAAACTTTTATTCAAGTATCCCTTTATGCTATCCAGAAATTCTATATCATTTCCAATTAATAATATGTCATCAACATATAAAACTAGAAATGCTACAGAGCTCCCACTCACTTTCTTGTAAATACAGGCTTCTCCAAAAGTATGTATAAAACCATATGCTTTGATCACACTATCAAAACGTTTATTCCAACTCCGAGATGCTTGCACCA
>NW_025227612.1:0-10993 GCF_018294505.1 Triticum aestivum | reverse complement strand
AAAAAATTGGGGCCATCGTAAGGATGTCAAGAAATAACCTGCTCTCAGACTAACCTGAACACTCTATGTTGAACATGATGTTTTATTGGACAGTCTTGAAATGCCCCCAATTTTTTTGAGCAGGTTGGCATGCCCATTGTAGGCAGCCATGCCAGGTTTAAACAACTTTAGATACTGTATGCAAGTTACGACACGTCCAGTCATTTATCGGCCTTTTTAACCGAGAAAACTCTAGAAAATACAAAACTTATCAAAAAATCCAAACAGCTTGGCATGGTGACTTGAATTGGTCAAAAAAGCCACGATTTTTTTGTCATTTCAAGGATGTCGACAAGCAACATGTTTTCAAACATAGCCTTCTAGCCTACTCGAACACCCTCCATTCAAATGGTCTATTTTAGGACATTTTTGAAATGACCCAAACTTTTGCAAGCAATGGGCATGCTAATGGTAGTCATCCATGCTAGGTTGGAATGATTTCTGACACTATATGCAAGTTGCGACACATTCGCCTATTTATCTGCCATTTTGACCGAGAAAACTCCAGAAAATGCAAAATTTGTCGAACACCAAAACAACTTCGCATGGTGCATTGAATTAATCATACAAGCTAACGAAAAAATAGGGGTCCTTTGATGGATGTCGATAAACGATGTGCTCACAAACGAAGCCTTCTGGCCTACATGAACATCTTACGTTGAACATGGTGTTTATTTAGACATTCTTGAGATGACCCCAACTTTTGCCAGAACGTGGACATGCTAACGATAGACATCCCTGCTAGGTTTGAAGAAAAAATATATTTAAAATTATAATTTAAACATGTCCTTAAAATTATTATTTTAAGTTTAAACATAATTAATAAATACAAAAGGATTAAATTGAAAACAGTTAATGTTTTACTTGAAAAGCATTCAATAAATGTTTAAAGAAAATAATAATTTTAAATGATAATTTCAAACAGTTACTTAAAACTATTATTTTGATATTTTAAAAATATTTTCAATATTTCAAAATTTAAAAATTTAAAATACAGTACAAAAAATGAAAATGATTTAATGAAAAAAGAGATGGAAAAAAATAAAAAAAATCAAAAAGAAACCAAGAATAGAAAAGCAGAATATGGCAGATTGCCGCTGTTTCGCACAAGGCGAGCTGCCGAGTGACGCTTATGGGAGGGCCCATTTATGCAGATACGCAGGGATTACTCCCATCCAGTTTTTTTTATTTTTCTTTTACTCGTTTTCCAGTTTTATTTTCTTTTTCACATTTTTCTCTTTCTTTTTCATCTTTAGTTTTATTTTTTTCATTTTCTGTTTCTTTTCATTGTTTTTGTTTTCTCATTTATTATTTCTTTTTTCATTTCATAGTTATTTTCCTTTTTAAAAATGTTCGTCGTTTCAAAAAATATGTTGAAATTAACAAAAATATTCAGTTTTAAAAAGTTATTCATAGTTTAATAATGTTTCATTTCAAATTTTCTTGTTCTCTAAAAATTGTTCAGAATGCTAAAAAATGTTCCCAGTTTCAATTTCTTCTCAAAACTAAAAAATGTACGCGTTTCAAAAAATGTTATGTTTTTCAAAAAATTATTCGCAATTTAAAAAAATTCGAGTTTCTAAAAACTGCTTGAAATTTCAAAAAACATTCGTGTTTTCATATTTTTTTCATAAATTCCGTGAATGTACGAGAATTTCAGAAAATGTTCTTGGTTTCTGAAAACTGTTCGGAATGTTAAAAAATGTTCCAATTTTCAAAATTTTCTCAGCAGACCAAAAAGTTTGAGAATTTCAAAAAATGTTCGCGCTTTTGAAAAATTATTTAGAATTTCAAAATTGTTCCCTTTAATATGTTTTATTCTCTAAATTTAAAAATGTCCGTATTTTTTAGAAAAAATTGGGATCTTCAAAAATTGTTTATGTCAAAAAAGAGATGTGTTCTAAAAAAATCATAGTGTGTACGAGTTATTCAAAAAAATTGTCGAATTTTCCAACATTACTAGCTTTTTTTAAAATTTCTTCATAATTTCCAATAAAAGTCAAAAAAATAATCTAAAAACTACCCGGATTATGTGTTGTTCTTAGTTCTTAAAGTGGCGCATTCAATGTTAGTCACCAACCCTTCTCGGGTTGATTGATTAGCACTTAGCAGCACTTTGCGACCTACAGGTCTGGTGTTTGAATCCTTGCGAGGTCGTTCTTTGTTCTTCTTTTAGACATTAGATCGCTGCCATATTGTACGGGTGCGATCGCTACAATGGCCACCTCCATGCGCCAGCCTAGTCTGGGTACGTACAATGTATACATATATCAAAAGTCCATAACAGCCAGATAGCGTATATGTGTGAGGAGTGAGGACCTCCGCTGAAGAATAGCAATCTCTTTTATTGACCGTAGTATAATCAAAGTCGCTCACATACATGAGCATACACTAAACCCTATAAATGAACACACACACACCATATCCCTGTGAGCACCTCCAAGAGACTAAGCCACATATCATCTTGAGATTTTTACGAAGTCACCGTAGACGCCTCGCAATCGAGATGAACGTCTCCTCCCACTGAATGAACATCGCCGGAAGCCTGAAATAAATTAAGGAATAGTGCGAGCATCAATGTCAAGTCTAAAACTTAAACTTTGGTAGGCTGGGAATAACACTATCCTCCTAACCATCCAACCGCGGGTTTGAGGAATACCAAGGTTGAGTGTCACAGGGCGCTCCAAGGACGAAGATGAACAATATGTGCCTGAGAGAGCGAGTAACATGGGGGGTCAGGTATGACGATAGTGTTTGGGTGGAGTGAGCATACGAGGTCAGGTAATGAATGACAATGGAGGAGAGAGAAACAAACAATTAAAGAATACTGTTTTAACTGTCCCAAAAGTACATTTATCATTTAAATCTGGACCCACACAGCCTGTATTCATCAGGTGTATTGCAAATGTATGTTTTTCTATTTAATAATTTTGAAATTTAAAGCTAAGATCTGTCAATGATAATGAAAGGTGTTGATTTCGGTGGATGGAGCACCTTGGAGCTACAAATCATCATTCTTGTAATCACATCTTATCCTATGGGATGGAAAGGAATAACTAACTAAGATTATTCTAAAAAAAATTGGCACATGCCCTTGGAGCATGGAGGGATGCCTAGACTAAGAGCAAGTACACTAGTGGGCTTATAGCCCGCTTACATGGCACTTTTGTCTATGTGGAGGAGAGAGGTGTGAAAAATTAAGGGGAATGAGTCATCATGCAAGAGCCTAGCTATATGCCTATTCCTAGGCAAATACAATTAATGTGAAGAAAGAGAAAGAGAGAAGATAGAAAAAAATACTAGTGCAATAGCCAACCTTATTGTCCATACTACTGTTTGAGTGAATATAAATGATGGCTATAAATGACATGGCAGTTCCATATAGCCAGCAGCTGGTTATACTATTAACCATGCTCTAATCGGGGTAATTAAGGGGATGCCCGAGGTGTGGGTGAGGGGAGGGGCCGAAAGCTGGGCGGGAGCCAAGGAAGAAGGCCCTGGGAGTGAGGCGAGAGGCTGAATAGGCGGGGGAAGTGTCGTATGCGCCTAGGGCTGCAAGTGAGCCGAGTTCGAGCGAGTTGGCCTAGGCTCAGCTCAACTCATACTAAAATTTGAGCGAGCTCAAAATATGTGAAGCTCAAGGTCGAGCTATAGAATGTGGCTCATGCTCAGCTTGTAACGATCTCGAGCTTATTTCGACCTAAATAAGATGATTATTAATGTTATGTTAAGGCAAATTTTAAAGTAAGATAGGCCTCAATAGAAAAAAATCACTATAAAATTCCGGAAATGCAATTCGGCTCCCGGGTCCAAATGCTCCTGCATTCTGGACCACACATATGCCTCGAGAGTTCTGCACAGGGTTGTATTCACCAACGTATTCGGATATAAGAAATGGACCCCTGGCCCATGTCACAGACTCACAGTTGTACGACAGGCAGATGGCTCGTTAACGCCGTTGTAGTCCAGATGGCGCGTGACGGAGATGTACCAGCCGTGACCAATCTGGACTCACGTGTACTTTTGTCAGGTCAACCAGCTATGTGATTTATCTTGCTTTCTCCATACAAAATATTGATGCCAATTCATCTCTTTTCCACTCAAATCATGCCTGACAATGACCACCTTTTTCTTTTGACCTTCTAGCACACAACTGTTGATTCATGTGGTCGCTAATAGGGCAACATCCATCATGCATGACCAGAAACATTTCCAACACAAATGGATTAGTTCAAACACACATACGAATATACGAGACGCGATCTAGTAGTTGTTCTGCATACACACTCCCATTGTTTCTCAACAACGGGATGGACTAGGTTCTAGCCTTGTCTATGGCCAGAAATACTTCAAGGAAACGTAACAAAGGCCAGCTCCTTGAACTAGGAGGACCAGAAAATCTTGTTTTATCGTGAAGATGGCCATCAAGCCTTCCATTCTAGTCCTCCTCCTCCGGCTCCCTCATGCACCATGGCAGGACTGCCCTGTTCTCCTGCATGGTCACCAGATGGTGCGCAAGGGACATCCCCAGGTAGTCAATCTGGTTCTGTCAAATAGTATCAATTTTTAATTTGTGTTAGTTACATCTTCAGACCGGTGGCACACACTGTACTTATGAAATGAAGATTTTCAAGCATATGCTTACATCTGTCAGGATCTGAAGCTTCTCGCCTGTGTATTCTCGAAGGTAGTACATTGCATAAATCCAACTCTCCTCCCTGTCCGAATCAACACTCATGAAATGGTTGGGTTTAAAGTTTTTGTAGCTAGCGCAGTTCTAAACGATGGCACATACCTCTCACAGAAGATATGTGTCGCAGTATTGTAGTCCAATGCCCAACCCGCAGAGGAGATCCTGGTCCCTGGGATGCACTCATGTATACAACGATGCATGTTAGACAGCACCCTGATAGCATTCCTCCTGTGCTTAGCCTCCACCTCATGCCGCGGTTCCTCTGTCTCAACTGGGTCCATCACTAAGCAGATTTTCTTTTCCATATCAACAGCATACACAGCCCAGCTATCCATATGCTTCAGCAGTATCATAATCTGCGAGTCAGGCGTCCCAGACTTTTTTTTGTCAATACCACACGCGTACACATGCCTAAAATAACCGCGAATTCAATCTGGATGAAAATTATACCTTTTTAGCAGCTTCAATCCGCATGCCAGTGTGCTCTTCATTTATCATTGTCGCAATTTAGTCATAATTAAGGTTGGACGACCTCTCTGCCTCCATGAGCTCAGGCTGTATTTATTTTCAGACTTGTTATTACACAAAAAACCTGGGACAGAACGATAAAATGTAGAATCTAGTGCTAATAACTGAAACCATCACTCACCCCAAGCCTTGGGCCTGGGATAACCTTGAAGCAGTTAGGCAATCCAGCTAACAGTTTTGCTGCCTCCTTCCTCACTAGTTTCCACATTGCGACCATGTGGTCCACTTCTGGGTCAGCGTCGCGCATCAAAGGATGACTCAACTTTGGTTGCCTGTGGGCTGAACCGTGTAGGGATGTGTATGGTGGTACCATTTCCTGCAAAATTCACATGTCGTCGATTCAATATCCATTCAGCATAACACACATTCCCCTCACTTTTGCCAGAGCACAATCCCTTGACTTCTCCAAGTCGAAGCACCGCTTCATTTTATCGTCAAATCCAAACACATCAGCGCCCATTGGTTCATCAGGAACCAGTCTCAACATTTTTGGGTGCTTCTCTCTGAACTCACGTTTTGGTCGGACCTTAGCAGACAGACGGGGAACCACTTGACCTGCATTTTTTCGTACGCACACATGTTTTTATGAGCATAAAGCCCGTAATTTTTTTTCTCTGAATTAAGATGCCATCTACTGAAACAACGGCTTACCAGATGCTGCTTGGCCACCCTCCCTGGTCAATACTTTTTGAGTGACAAGAAAACTAAATCAGGGCAACAACAACATACCAAAACACCTGACATTATAACTACAAATTCTCATATCCATCACAACAAAATCAAGGCTCTATTAACTAAATCATAGCCCACCTAACATTTTCCAGACACCATTTTGTTGCAAATAATCTTAGAATAAAGAGAGACACCATTTGCAAGTACAGCTAGTACAGAACAATTAGCTACTACCAGAAAAAATTCCAATTACCTCTTAGTCCATCCAGAGTCTTGAGGATCAACCTTGCCAGTAGATTGAGCAGAGCCTCCATCACTACTATCAGTTCAATCTGCCCAAATGAATTGTGCCCACATCCGGCGACCACCGCCCCCCGAGATCCATTTGCGGATTCCTCTCCCCCACGGCCAGTGCCACCAATCAGCTGGGGCCGCCGTGCTAGCGGCCTCATCCAGAAAGATTGGCAACCTGCAGAAGTACAACCCAAAGCTCTGAGCTTTTCTGATGCGAGATAGTCAATCGAGAGGAAGCCCATTTCGTGTGGAACAAACGATTAGCTTACGTGTCTACCGGACAAACGGGGAAATCCATCGCCAGGGCAGCTGTTAGAATTGTGTCGAATATTATTGTACAAGGTAGGTTACAGTTGGACTTGGTTTTGGACTGTGTGTAGACAGGGTAGGAGTTGTGTCCTAATAGGACACCCGTATCCTAGGCCTCTCATATATATCGGGGGTAGACACACGATGTAACCTATGCCAACATAATAGCGCGGGCACGCAGGGGAGCCGGCGGCATGTGCCGGCGCCCGGGCGGCCAGGATGCAGTATTGTGACGGTGTCACAGGGAGAAGCGCCCGTAGTCAAGCCCCGGGGATGTAGCCATATCGGTAAACCTCGTTAACAAATCTCGGTGTCGTGCCTTGTGTGATTGCTTGGTCCTTGGTAGATAAACGGAGTGCCTCAGATTTATTCTAACAAGTGGTATCAGAGCCCAGGTGCCCGGAATAAATCTCAGTGGACTCACGGGTGTTCGGTCATGGCTGGTGGGCTGGAAACGCTGGTGTTAGCGAGCTTGTACAGGCATACTCGGCGAGATCGGAAGAGCAATTGCGGCGGCGGCAGCGTGGTCGATCGGTGCAGGTGTGCAACCCTAGCATGCGTGCAGCAGGAATTAGGCCCTGAACGTGGCCTGGTTCACGCGGTAGAAGGTAATAGCTAGCGGAGGCACCGGGCCGGGTTGTGGCGGACATGCGCAAGGCGCACATGGTCACATGACGAGGTGACGGCTGTCAGAGGCATGCATGAAGCTGGGATCAGCCGAGAAGCTTGGTAGATGTACGTTGTTGTGTAAGGATGTGCTGAAGAACCTGCAAATACACGAGATTTGTTTGGTGAAAAAAAAGGCATGTGCGTAGAGGCAAGAAGCAGACCAATCTAGCGAACAAGAATCACAAGGCGGCTGATACATTGAGAGAGGCATTTGGCTTAAGGCAATCTATCAGGAAGCATCGATGGTTGTGCAAAAGGTGCAGCACCACGTGAGACCAAAGGAGATTTGGTTGGATTAGTACAGTACATGTGCTTGAATACATTGCAGAAGCAAGCCAATTTACATGGAAGCCGATGATCATGTGATGTAGGATTTTCGCGGAAGATGATTTGGGAGCCTGGAGCGCATCGTGCGGGATCATGCATATACAGGGCGTCAAGGCAGTGCATAGTTGTGCGAGGCGGACACGACGCAGGGTGGAGCATGGTTGCAGTCGGATAAGTTCGCCTGGGTCGGACTGGATTGTCTGATGGACTGACATGGATGTTGGTCAAAGTAGAAGACGGCGGTGATTTCAGCGACGACGACATAGGAGTGTGATGCTGTTGGTGGCCGACTTCTGGGGCGTGGAAACACGTGGTGCAGGCTTCGACGGACTATGGCGCGGGGTTGATTCAAGACGGTGCACATGAGAGCTTGAAGTCGACAGGGCACGGGAGGGTGGCATGTACAACCACCATGGAGGCATGTTGAAGGTGGAGCTGGAGTCCGGCGGAAGACTTCACTCTGTGCTGATGGAGGGGCTACGGCGTAAGAATTCAGAGAGTCGAAGCCTATTTTAGCGGGATAGCGAGAGACACGTGGATCGGACTGGGGCCCAATGGTCTGATGGAGACGTGATACTCGGCATCGGTCGGTGATGATCGATGGTTCTCTGCAGTGGGGGTTGAGGCGGTGTGGGCTAGCTGCCCGGGAGACTTGACCAGGACAGCAGAGGCTCGACGCGGTGATAGCGGCGAGGCGTGCAGTAAGCACGGGACACAGCGACAGGCCAAGGCACTAATGGTGTGACATGTGGTCAGACGAAGTGTGCAGGGGGTGCTGAAGCAGTGTTAACGAGTACCGGATTCAAGTTGGTGACTGGGTCTATCGGTGCCGGAAGATGGACAAGAGTTGACCATGGAGAATCTGAGAAAGTGGCGGGAAGTCTGGAATTGTCAAAACAGAGAGAGTACATGGCTGTATATTCTATGGTATTCAGTGCACATGGCAAAGTGCGGATGACAAGTACAGAAGGAGGCGGAGTGCTATAGCTGTGGGACATGTCAGAGACTATCCGGGAAAAAGGATGAGACAACTGTGAATTTGACTCAGGGTGACACAGGGCGACGATCAAATTCCTTCAAGTTTCAGACAGACGGTCATGAAAGAGCGGTGATGTTGAGTTCAGGTAACTCTTATATGTGGCGTCCAATTTGTGAGTTGTTCACTTTCACGCAGACAATGGTCGGTGTGTGATGGCATTGAACGGATTCTCCGGAAGTTGGGAGCACGGACTAGAGTAACAAGGAACTTAATTTCGCTCGAGTATTGACTGTGATCAAGAAAAAAAGGGACTACAAGTTGCAGGTGGAGTCACATGGAGTCTGGGAGTAGCAGCGGTGCTCATAGCGTATCTCAAGTCCAATGTACAAGGAGGTTCGATGCATGGATGAATTCAAGGTGGTGAAGAATATTCGCCAAGGTGGAGTTTGTTAGAATTGTGTCGAATATTATTGTACAAGGTAGGTTACAGTTGGACTTGGTTTTGGACTGTGTGTAGACAGGGTAGGAGTTGTGTCCTAATAGGACACTTGTATCCTAGGCCTCTCATATATATCGGGGGTAGACACACGATGTAACCTATGCCAACATAATAGCGCGGGCACGCGGGGGAGCCGGCGGCATGTGCCGGCGCCCGGGCGGCCAGGATGCGGTATTGTGACGGTGTCACGGGGAGGAGCGCCCGTAGTCAAGCCCCGGAGATGTAGCCATATCGATGAACCTCGTTAACAAATCTCGGTGTCGTGCCTTGTGTGATTGCTTGGTCCTTGATAGATCAACGGAGTGCCTCGGATTTATTCTAACAGAAGCGTCACCGCCAACTAGGGAACACGCCGCCGACGCGCGTCGTCGAGGACACACCAGCCGCCGCCGCCGACCACCAACTCTATTTCACCTCTCGGCTCGATCCCCTTTTTGCTCAAACAGGGGACGGAACTGATGGATGGGAATACTTGTGGGTCCAGGTGATGCACGACTCCACGCTATCCCGCCGTTAACGGCGGCTCGACTGCCATCCACCCCCCGTTGTCTGACATCACGAGTACAGGGGCCCAACTGCGTGTATTCCACTTATTCTGGCCGCGTATAATGCATGGCACGGATCCCATAGCTCGTCTAGATGGCCCAGATTTCAGGATCATCTGGACCCGGGAGCCGAAACGCCCCTCCCACAAAACAACTTATTCTTTATCAACTGAAGACTAGTATTCAATAACAAGAGATCGTGGATAGAAGATAACAAAGGTGCGTCTGCTTTCAAACTTTGGCCAAATATTACACGATATTGAACACGTAGTTGACCACGTCTCATATTGAGGCTAAAATTTCTCCATGCTTCATTTCCATGTTTCCTAGTAGGTAAAATGAAGAAAAATCGTACAAAACATATATGGCAACGGGTGATCCTAATTCTTCGTAATAGACATGGAGATTATTTAATATGCTTATATGATATCGAGCTATCAAGCTAAAATCGAGCGAGCCAATGCTGGCTCAACATCGGCTCATTTTTCGATTGAGCTACATAAAGTGCTCATACTCGGCTCATTTCTTTTCGAGTCGATTTCGAGTCGAACTAAAATACGAGTTGATCTCGAGCGGTCCACGAGCCTCGAGCTTTTCTTGCAGCCCTATATGCGCCCCAGTCGCTCACCACATGCAGCTTCCTGGCAATCTGATCCACATGGACTCCTGTGAATGCAGCTATGTCGACAGAATGGCCGCTCTGCTGGACTGCTTCTGCATGGCATACAAAACCATCGGAGACATCACTGGCATGGCAAAAGAGCCTGATATCGTTGTATAGGCGTGGCTCCACGGCAATGAGCAGAACATGTCATTTCTTTAAACTAGCACTATAGAGAAATCTCTATTTAAAGTAATGTTAAAATATATATTCCTAACAAAAAATAAACAGAGCTCCTTCAATTAGCTTACATGAATCACAAATATCAGCTTGACAATACAAACAGAATTACATCAACCCTTGAACAAATAAAAGTCTAGGCACAACACAACATGCCCATGGTTCATAAAAGTTTCTCACCAAACATAATTCTAATGATAGTAGATCTGAAATCATCAATGTCAGTGTGAAAAGAGCCACACCTAGAAGGCATGCATCTATTTGGCCTCTCTTCAAACAAATGGTGTCGGTGGTTGTACCGCTGGTTCCATTTTGCCAGCAGGGTAGTTTCTTGCAGTCGAACAAAATATGACTATTATGGGCCAAAGTTGAAATATAATAATGCCTATGATAATGACCACGGATCTCAGGAGTCCCAAAATTATTCCACTTCTTGTACATAATGGTACTATCAGAACAACATTTTTTATTGTCAGTTCCGCATTTGTATAGAGCAATACGAGGGAACTCAAGACGCATACTGCTATAGCAGCCTTGTGAGCAACTGGAGATATCATCATATAGGTACCAATTGCAAAGGCAGCCGCCAAGCTTGTAA
>NW_025227611.1:0-11093 GCF_018294505.1 Triticum aestivum | reverse complement strand
CCGGTCCGTTGTCTTGCAGGAGCGCAACTTTCTTTCGCCCTTTTTTGGGTGTCGTGATAAACAAGTTGATTGTTTTCTTGTTCCGCAAGTTTGTCTTTGAAACCAAGTTGGTTTCAGATCGTGATCGCGACACGATACCGTCTCTAGTGTGCATTTTTTTCCTGTTCATGTAGTATGCTAGATTGTTGCATGGTTCTAGTCGTGAATCATTTACTGGAATTAATCATGAACTTGCCTAATATTCCAACACAAAGACGCAGTTGATGACGACACAACAGAGAACATGACAGAAGTGTAACACTTCAATTCAATCGCAGTCGTCCGCTTTATGGCTGAGGGAGAATGTTATTAGAAGTATAATTATATTTACATTAAAGACTGGGAGTTAGAGATAGAATAGGATTAAACCATGTATGACATGCAACTTTGCTACATTAATGGGCTATTACGGGGCCTTACAGGGCTTGACGCCCACCCCCACCAGTTAGAGTCGGTGAGTGGGGGGGGGGGGGAGGAGGAGGGGCATTAATTAGGGGGAGAAGGTTATTTAGCCCAATTAAAAACCCGTAAAGGTCCGTTGATCCAGTTTGTGTGTGTACCATTTTTGGTATGACATACCCTCTACTCCAAGTCTCTCTCCCTTATATTATACTATATATATACCTCATATGGGAGTCTAATCAATACAACTCAATACAACACAAATATTAGTCATCCTATTGTTATGGCGCTGCTAGAAGGAGGGCGCGAGAGGGCCGGCCGGGGGCCTTTCTGCCCATGGCCGGGCAAGAGGGAAGGGATTTCCTTCTTAATTCTTGCTTGATTAGATTGATACATCTCCTCTCTTTATATAGAGAGGTTTACTTGACTCCCAAGCAAGACTTACTTGACCCCTAAGCAAGCGACCTTTATCTCTAATTAACCCTAAGACTAATGGGCCCATTAGGCCCATCACGTACTCTAACACTACACTCCACCTGGACATGCAGCTTGTCCTCGAGCTGCAGCCTAACCAACTTATAACCATGACTCGACGCAACACAAACCTAACACCTAAAAACAAGCCTTTTACATCTCGGCTTGTTTTATTATTCTCAACCTAAAATGGACCGAGACACTTTATTTTGGACCCTTTAACAAAAAGTGGACACCATCCGCACGTCGGACGTGCACGTGTACAACCACCTGGATCCCATGGACACCACCTGGACCAAAGGAGTGCATGTGTATGGCCACCTGGAAGTGGTTATGGCGCTGCTAGAAGGAGGGCGCGAGAGGGCCGGCCGGGGGCCTTTCTGCCCACGGCCGGGCAAGAGGGAAGGGATTTCCTTCTTAATTCTTGCTTGATTAGATTGATACATCTCCTCTCTTTATATAGAGATGTTTACTTGACTCCCAAGCAAGACTTATTTGACCCCTAAGCAAGCGACCTTTATCTCTAATTAACCCTAAGACTAATGGGCCCATTAGGCCCATCACGTACTCTAACACCTATAGTTTCTACAGATTGAAGGCAGTGGCGGCTCCAGGAAATGAAGGTTGGGTATTCATTCAAATATATTTTTGCTCTAAATGTAGTATATGAACCAGATAACACAACACTAGCAATATATGAACAAAACAACACTAGCATAACCATAATAGCAATATTTCAATGTACCAGACCATAACGACATGAATACATAAGTACCTTTTGATTGATAAAGTGATGATATCCTTCTTACAATATAACTTTGCGGTCACCTTTTTGGAAGAGATTGATGACATCTTCATCCTTCACTTGATTGAAAAGTTCTCTCTCAACAAATGTAACCAAACAATTGTTCAAATATTCATCACCCATTTTGCTCCTTAGCTTATTCTTCACATGGCTCATGGAAGAGAATACCCTTTCAACACTAGCAGTAGCTACTGGCAGAATCAATACCAACTTAAGAAGCTTGTAAACAATATGATATTGTTCATGCTTGTTTGTCTCCACAAGCACAACTGAAAGTTGACACAGATTTTTTAGGTTTTGAAACCTTCCATCTCTACGCACATTATAGTAACATACATGTTTAGTTGCCGTGGAAGTCTTGCCAGTTCATCACTTGTAAAATCAGAAGCATAAAACTTTGTAGCAAGCCTAACAAACTTCTCTTGGTCATAAGCAGCAAATAGATGAAGTGGACAGAATGCTGCCATGCAAGAAAGTAGCTCTGTATTTACCTCATCAAATCTGCCATTTAGCTCACTGATTTGCCTATCAATGACACCCACAAACATATCAACCTTGAAGCGGTGGTAATTGATCACACCATTACATAAACCCCTTCTAGGCCGGCCAACGGGAAAGTAAGGACCCTCCATATCAACAACTTTGATCTTATGCTTTGTACAAAAAGATGTGACCTTTGTGAGAAAATCATCCCATCTAGCATCGGTCCTCAAAGCCTCCAAGTAATACTTTGTGTCACGAACAAGCTCAATAGCATGAACAATATCTTCATCTTGCTTTTGCAAAGCTCTACACAACTCATCTGTGTATCCAAATATTTCTTGCATCAAGTGTGCCATGAAAACAAACTCAAATGATCGAAATATTGTCTCTATGGATAGAGCCGCTTGTGCCTCCGCACCATGGTACTCGTCTCCAATCTTGCGAAGGACTCGTCTTAGTGCACCATACATAGAGATGACATGGTTCACAGTTTTGAAGTGAGAGCCCCAACGTGTATCACATGGCCTTCCCAAACCCATTTCCTGATTCAGCCCACTCCCTGTTTCTACTTCTTCCAATTCCAATGCATCAATGAGTTCTTCAGCCTGAGCTATCCGAAGCATTCTCATCTTTTTACAAGACATGCCAAGAGCATTTAACAAGTGTGCAAGCTGCTGAAAGAACCAAGTACAATCAGCACTCTCCTTAGCAACAGCAACAAGAGTTAACTGTAGTTGATGGGCAAAACAATGAACATAGTAGGCAGAAGGGGACTCATCCATAATAAGTTTTTTCAGGCCATTAACATTACCTCTCATGTTACTAGCTCCATCATATCCTTTCCCACGAACCATCGAAAAGGTCAGATTATAGTCCATAAGCATTTTCTGAATTGCAGCTTTTAGTGTCAAAGAGGTAGTATCTTCAACATGAGCAAGACCAAGAAATCTTACAACCGCCCTTCCTTTCTTATCAACAAAACGCAAGCAAACAACCAATTGTTCATTCTGATACACATCACTAGACTCATCTGCAAGTATTGCAAAATGACCACCATCAAGTTCTTCAATGACTAATTTAGTAGTCTCTTGTGCACAGCATTTTATCACCTCTTGTTGTATATCATGGTGAGTCATCTTGCAGTTCCGTGGAGCATTCTTGAGAACAACCCTGTCAACCTCTTCAAAATTTCCAGCTAGCCAATTTAGAAGCTCAAGAAAATTTCCTTTATTTAGTGAGTCTTCACTTTCATCATGTCCTCTAAATGCCAAGCCTTGGCGCAACAGAAATCTCACACACTTGAGTGTCCATGTCAAACGCTGTTTATACAAAGCCTTGTATTGTGAGGTGTTTGAAGCAATGGACTCCCGAATTGATGTTTGTGGTGTAGTGAACCTATCATACTTCTCTTGAGCTTCAGCATGAGCACTACTAACCTCACCTTCATGTTTCTTCAATCTCAACTTCATGTTCCAGTTATTAAATCCCTTATTCACAAAAGCATCTCCACCGGGACATCTTGTTTTATCCTTGAACAAATAGCAAACGAAGCAGAAAGCTCTATGTTTTTCCACACTATACTCAATCCATGGAAATTCTTTAAACCAAGCACGGCAAAAGCGACGATCTTTCCCACTTTTATTTGTAAACTTGAACTTATGATTCTTTGGTTGACATGACCCCATCTTAATATATCTCCTTCTTACTCTATCTTGGTCATTGACAACATACATTGAGATGGGAATCCGTTTTCCAGGATCATGTTCGAGTGCCTCCAAATCTGCTTGCATCGGTTCATCATCTTCATCAATAAATTCATCATCTTCTACATGAGGCATTGAGGTTTCTCCTCTACTCTCCGGTTCTTGCCATAACACCAATTGCAAATTGCTCTCCAAATGAACAGGAGAAGTACAAGTACTAGATGCAGCTACGGTCTGATTTGGTGTGGATCCTTCACCTATTTTCCTTGCCTTTGAAGCCTTTTCCCACATTGCAAATATGCTACTGCCAACAATTCCACTCCTCTTCATCTTCATCTACGTTTGGCCAAACAAAGGGAACATAAATTTAGATACTTGCATATGTTAAATAGATCGACTGCCTCCATCTAGTAATTTCAGCAAATCAAGAAATCACAAATTGGGGGCGAGGCCGCGAGGGCAGAGGTCGTCGCACCTTTAGTTTCTTTGCCGCAAGGGGAGGGGCGCCGCCGCCAGGGTTGCCCGTCCCTGCTCGGCTGCTGCTGCTCCCTCCGAGCCGAACAGGAGGGGCGGACGGGGGGGGCAGGCGCCGCCGGCGCGGGTGGCGGGGCGCCGCTGCCAGGGTCGCCCGTCCCTGCTCGGCTGCTGCTTCGTCCGAGCCAAAGAGGAGGGGCGGGCGTGGGGCTGGGCGCCGCCGGCGCGGGGGGCGGGGCGCCGCCGCTAGTCCACATCTACCTCTGGCGGGCGGCGGCGCTGCGTGCGGGAACACTGAGAGTGCGAGGAGGGGGCGAGACGTCCACGAAAGGCTGGAGGCGTCGGTGCGAGCTGAGCGAACGAGAGATTTCGTGGGCTGTTTGTTTTGGGCTGACCGCTGAGACATGTATATAATTTTTTTCCTTCCAAATCTTGGGTATTCCCGTGCATACACAGGCATACACCTGCCGCCGCCAATGATTGAAGGGTTGAGGAATGAATGAAATGATACAGAGTTTCTTCATACACCTTCTCCTAATAATTTTTATGAAAAAAGAGTTGATCTATTTTAGAGCTCTCCTAGCTTTTGGCAGACGGATACAAAAGGAAAAGGATGACAGAACATGAGGACTAACTAAATATCTTTTTTACAAGATTCACCTATATTGAAATTTGAACCTAATAACACACTAACAATGGTCAAATAGTAATGAGCCAAATAATTGCTAAATAGTGAGTACTATGTATCTAAAAAATATGTTAAATTGAGATTTAAAAGTCAGTACCTTGGCTTCCGTGAACAGCCACATGCAATGCATTTCGTCCATCTGGTCCAAAGTATGAAAGAAGCCCGCCACTCAAGTCGTAGAGTATTTTTGCGATGATTTTGTTTTCCAGTAAGACGGCCAGGTACAACGGCGAAGTACCTTGTTCAGGAAAACGGGCCAGTTGTGGGTTCTCCTCCATGAACAACTTGACCATATCATTGTTCCCAGAGCGGACGGCCTCATGCAAGGCTGTCTCATGGATCTTGTTTTGTGTTTCAAGAAGTCCCTTAGCATTGTTAACACCCTGACCATTGGCGAGATCAACGAGAAGAGACACCATTCGCATGTTCCCCGCCCGTGCAGCACAGTGCAGGGGTGTGTCTCCCTGGCTGTTCTGCACGAAGAGGAGGCTGGGTGCCTTGTCGTAGACGAGGCTGGCCTTCTTGGTGAAGGGACTCACTGGCCTTCTTGGTGAAGGGACTCACCTCCAACGGTGACCGGGTACAGATCAGGGTGGACACGGTCCGGGCCGGTCCGGTCCCGGTCTGAGCCGTCGTTTGGACCGGCCGCCGGCGGTCCGGTCCGGACCGGACCGAGCAGTGCGGCGGTCCTGATCTCAGGAACCGGACCGGCCGACGTGAAGCTCGGTGCGGACCGACGGTCCCCACGGTCCCGGGGATGTTGAGTGACTGCCATGTGGGCCCAGGATGTCGGAGAGGTGGTCGGAGAAGAAGCACGGTGGCCGGAGCAGGAGAAGATGCACCTGATGCGCGCACTGTTTTAAATAGCCCGCTATAGCTTCGCTATAGCACGCTATAGCGTTTACAAAAAGTCTTGTGCTAAAAGACTTTGGTCCAAACAAATGAACAAACATTTTAAATAGCGCGCTATATATCATTTGGAAGAGGTCCGCCGCTAAGATGCTTAGCGCGCTATTTAAAACTTTGGATGCGCGGCTGCGTGAGGAAGAGGCACGGGGGAGAGAGGGAGCGGCGCGGCCGCACAGAGGAGAGGGGGAGTGGCCGCTCGAGGGAGTGGCTGCTCGAGGGAGAGGCGGCGTAACGCGTGAGGGTTAGGGAGCGACGGAGAGAGGGGCGGCGCGGCCGCGCAGGGGAGAGAGGCGCGAGGGAGAGGGTGGTGCTGTGGCGAGGTGGAAGACGTGCGCGAGAGCCGGGGCGAGGGGTGGAGGACGTGCCGTGGAAAGTGATGTACCATGAACCTGCGCATGTTTATTAGTACTTAGCAGCTTTCTTGGTTGCATGCAAGCATTCTATCACGTGCATGAGCTCACGAATATCCGTCTACACCTATGCCGTGATGAGTGGATCAAATTGAACGTGGAGTTAATTGTGGGATGGCACCGTGATTCTCGGATCGAACCTGTTTCTCTCCTTAGTCGCGAATAAAAGGAAAGAGCAGCGTGGAGTTAGTCGTGGGATTGACTCGACCATGCTAGGATAACTACCTTTTACGCAACGAGCATCCACAATCAGGGGAGAATCGGTTCAAGAATCCTGTAAGGCAATTATTTCCATAGATGTATCGATAAATTATGGTGGGATCGCGCCGTGATTATGGAATATCCTCATTTCTCTCGGTCTTCTTCGGTCCGACCGAGCGGACCGGGCTTTAACCGGACCAGACCGAAGATTTTTCGGTCCAAATTTCGTAGACCAGACCGGCTATTTTTTTGAACGGGCCAGGACCGAGCTGGGCAGGACCGAGCGGACCATGAGCGGGCCAAAAAGCCCGCTCGTGTCGTCCACCCTGAGGTACAGATGAGGTGGCTGCCTTGCCGAGCTTCCGAGGGTGTAGACGGCTGGCTTCCCGTTGAGGAGTGATTCCAGATCTTGGAAAGAGCCAGAGCAGGCCAATGCTAGCAGGCCGGCATCCATCTATGGCTCGATTGGTGGTCGCCGGCGGAGGAACAGCAGCAGCGTTTGCCACGGCGGGTGAGCTCAGCCTTGGAGCTGCGTGCCCACTGCTCAACGATATCGATCGCCAACACGAACACGGTTGCAAGTCTGGTGACGGCCGGAGCTAGACGGGATGGATGAATTTGGTTGGGACAAGATAATGGACGAAGGTGGTGCGGATCTGGTGAGGGGAATCAGAGAGGGCTAGAACATCGTGTTGGTATGAGGGCCTGTTTTGCCATTGCTGAGCATGCCAACAGCTGACAGCAAGCATTAGCTTCCAGATCGTCAACACATGAGGGTTGCGAGCATCCACTAGACATGCTAAAAAATTACTAAAACCTTTGACTAGACTGGCATAATCTTGTTGCTTAACTTAATCAACATGATTAATTATTGAGTGTGGTATGGACGTGCGAGTAGTAATTAATTAAGAGCAATCAAATGGTTAGACTACTTCCATCTCGACTAACAGATGACAGGGCAAACCATGCTTTTTAGAGCAATTAGTAGGCCAAGTGTATAAATTTTATGTATAAGGTTAAGAAGTAGCTAGACTTTGGATCCGGCCATACCAATGGACGAAATGGAGTTGACGACGGGCTATAAAAATACAGTTTTACCTTATCATATCATGCAAGTGGCATATACTCGAGTTGAAATGGAGTTGCATGGTCAGGGGTGATCCCCAATCGCCTGGGTTCTTGCCCGTACACGACAACAAATGGTGTATTGCCCAAAGCTGCGTAGAATTCAGTGTTGTCACAGAATTCAGCTAACAATATTCACTTACTAATGTTTTTTGGCCCACTCTGAACATAGCAGCACAGGTATGTCCCGAGACATTAGTTGAATCGCTCCCTTTGACCATCCGTTTGCGGGTGGTGCGCTGAGCTCATCTTCAAGTCCATGCCCTGGAGTTTCAAAATGGACTGTCAAACTCTGCTTGTGAACACTACATCTCTTGAACCCGATTCGCTATCTTGGCACCTGGAGCCAAATGGCAGATTTTTTACTAGGTCTCTTTACCAGGCGATCGTTCCCACCCCTGGCCCAGTGGAACTATCGGTGATCTAGTGATCAAACTCCCCTTGACGATACACATCTTTCTCTAGCAATGGGTCCGAGGCCGTCTCCCATCAGGGATGGAGGTTAGAAAACGTAACGGCCCTGGGGATGGCCGCTGTCCCATTTGTTTGGTCCCGAAAGACTGTAACCACATCTTCTTCCGGTGCCCTGTAGCGCACTTTCTTTGAAGCTGCTTCCGGGAGGTGGTGGGCGGCAATTGGTGCTACGACAAGCTCCCAGACCTATTTGGGGAGGCCCTTAAGCTCCCCGGTAGCCGCCCCCCAATTTGGATGGCTTTGGGCACCCTTGCTTGGACCCTTTGGTGTACCCGCAATAAACTAGTCATCGAGCGTGTCATTCCGTGCCGTGTGACTGATGCAATCTATAAAATGTGTGGCTTCTTACAGCTTTGGAGACCGCTTAGCAAGCAGTGTGACCGTGGCGTCATCGACAACATTATGGCAGGTCTTCGTTCCGCGGCATCGGCTTTCGCTCCACCGCCACCACCCCCGAGCCGGATTAGCTCTTTTGTAGCTTTCTTTGGGGCTTGTTCCGCTGTGTCCCCAGCATGACTTTATACTTTGTTCTTACTGTGTACTGATGTGTTGTATGCTTGGTTCACTGCTTTATAATATAAAGCGGGGGAAAACCCTTTTTCTTAACACTACATCTCTGTCACATATGAGTGCTTTCCGCATGACGTGCAGCTTGTAGATGTGATCGATGTATAGCTGCGCAATCCCTTGTGCTGTATACAGAATGAGTGACTGGCAAGAAGTGGACATACATGGAGAACGTGTCGACCACTACCAAGATACAGTTACCTCGCCCGCGTAAGCCACTAGTCGAGAGAGGTCATTCAATGCAGGGCCAGTCCTGTGATTTTGGGGGCCCAGGGCGAGCGTAAGATTTGGGGCCTTTCATATAAACATCATACGCGTATTATCTTTGAATTTTCTTGTAACATTCTTTGATGCAAAGTAACTTATGAGTGTGTCGAATTCAATGTCATCCACTTCTCGATGCATAATATTGCCTAACCATTTAAGATGTTTCAGTTAATTGTATATCCCAAATGGTTGTACAATAATTTCAAATTTGAAAAGCTTTTTTATCTGAGATGCAACAATCACATACACAGTAAATATAAATAAATCTTCAAACACTATGACTTTCTTAAAGCCCTTACTTCAGTGAAGTGATTCATATCAGCCAAAGCAAACAAATATTTAACATGAAAATTCTTCTCAGCTTCTAGAATTTTATTTTGGCAACTACTTTTATCAAATTGTTTCTTCCTCAAAGCACGAAGCTGTACTTGAAAGTGTAGGGAATAGTAATATGATATGCAGTACCTCAGATTGATCAGATCGGCTTCAATCATTGGACAATGGGCGATGATGTGATGTGAATTTCTAGTGGCGAGCACTCGGGGATGTACGTATGTGCCCCACTCCGGCAGCATCAAATTTCATGGGCTAGGCGATGTTCGTGTTGCGTCGTCACCGCGACCACGAACACGAACTGTAGTTTGGAGCAGAACAGATAATATAGGAAATTACGGATGAAATCACGCTACAGGATCGTTTTTCTTTCGGAGGGAGATCGTCTCAGGATAGTAAGGAATAAAGCGAACGGGCGATGTGATTTACGTGCATTGCGCTGATTTGTTTCCTCACGTACGCTGATTTACATGCATATGTTTCCTGTCGTCCCTTCCTTTCTGGACCAGGGCTATTTCCCTTTTTTCTACGTTAAGCTACGGCCTATTGGCTAGCTACCCTTATACGTACATCAGACCTGGGAGGGGGCCCCTAGATCTTGGGGGCCCGGGGTGGCCGCCCCCCCCGCCCCCCCCTCAGGGCCGGCCCTGATTCAATGATAAGCTACTTGTTTCTTTTACTGTAGGATAAACTACTCTCATCCTAATGGATAAACTACTACTCGCTCCGTCCGAAAATACTTGTCATCAAAAGGGATAAAAAGGGGTGTATCTAGAACTAAAATGCGTCTAGATACATCCTCTTTTATTCATTTTGATGACAAGTATTTCCGGACGGAGGGTGTAGTTGACATCTCATACACTCTAGAAAAATGTATTAAGTTACACCTAAATGTAATGTATACAATCTAAAGCACTGAAGCAATTTCTTTAGATAAATACTGATAATATGGAAAACAGGCATACAAACAGAACATATAATATGTACTAAGTTTAATAAACGAATTTGTGGGCAAATGTTATATATGTTATATATTTGGTATTATTAATTTTGAGAAATCCACTGTAATAAAATTTTAGTTAATTCTCAAAAATTAATTTTTCGTTCAACAGCGAAAGTAGGCCAAAAATGTTTAATAAATTTCAAAAGTACATTGTTTTGTTTTACTGGCAGAAATATATTTTTTAACCATGAGTATTGGAGTTATATGGCATGTGTATGCGCGCGCACACACACACACAATTGTGTCTTTCTTTCTTTGTAACACACATGGACACAAATAACAACAGTGATAAAGGCAGTTTTTCCCCCTAAAAAAACTACAGTGATGTATTTTTCTTCACTGTTTTGCACAAAATGTAATAATGACATACATTTTGTGGCATGAAGTTTCATGATGAAATAAAAAAATCAGTATAAATGGTCAAAATGGTATAAAAAATAGGCCCCATGCGCTAGCGAGATGGTCATCTTGAGCGGCGGCCCATCGGTTTTTTAAGGTAGCTGACGTGGCGGGCCGTCTCACCTCGTCTCCTCGCTGATGTGGCCTGCAAGGCAGCGACGGCTCCTCTCCTCAATCGTGGTGGAGAAAGGAAGGATGGCTTGAGATTGTGCAATAATAGACGAGGTGAGCCTCTCTCTTTTCTGTGCCTCCGGGTCCAAGAGTAAATAAATAAACAAATAATAAAGTGACAGGCTTCGCTGAATCTAACATTGGTGTCTGTATGGGTGGTGGTGGT
>NW_025227610.1:0-12099 GCF_018294505.1 Triticum aestivum | reverse complement strand
AGTCAAAGAAGATCCTTTTACCGAAGAAGCTCTGCAGCCCAAGAGTATCACAGATCTGACTGAGGTTGAAGTTCCAGCAGTGGTCGACCTGATCATGGAAGCTTTAGTGATCACTCCCGATTGGACAGTACCGTATATCGCGTATATCTTGAGGAAAGAGCTCCCGGAGGACGAAGAAGAGGCTCGACAGATCATCCGCCGATCTAAAGCCTTTATTGTGATAAGGGGACAACTGTACAGAGAAAGCGCGACTGGAGTCGGTCAGAAATGCATAACGCCAGAGGAAGGTCAAATAATCCTTGACGACATCCACTCGGGGACCTGTGGCCATCATGCGTCCTCTCGGACCATCGTGGCCAAAGCATACCGAACCGGATTTTACTGGCCAAGAGCGAATGAAATGGCAAAGGAGATAGTCGACAAGTGTGAGGGATGTCAATTTTACTCCAATATGTCACACAAGCCCGCCTCAGCTTGAAAGACCATACCACTCATCTGGCCCTTCGCAGTATGGGGGTTGGATATGGTTGGCCCCTTGAGAACAGGCAGAAGCGGTTTCACCCATGTGTTGGTAGCAGTCGACAAGTTCACCAAGTGGATTGAGGCTAAACCCATCAAGAACCTTGATGCCGGTACTGCTGTCAGCTTCATCAGAGAATTGATATTCAGATATGGAGTCCCGCACAGCATCATCACTGACAACGGGTCAAACTTCGATTCAAAAGAATTCATGGCGTTCTGCACATCTCAGGGCACACGAGTCGACTATGCTTTAGTCGCTCATCCTCAGTCGAATGGACAAGCAGAGCAGGCCAATGGCTTGATTCTCAAAGGGTTGAAACCCCGACTGATGCGTGATCTCGAGCATGCGGCTGGAGCATGGGTCGACGAACTTCCCTCGGTGCTTTGGGGGTTAAGGACCACGCCTAACCGGTCGACTGGGAGAACTCCGTTCTTCTTGGTCTACGGAGCTGAAGCGGTTTTGCCGAGTGACCTGCTTCACAATGCTCCCCGAGTCGAGCGCTACACCGAAGTTGAAGCAGAACAAGCACGGCAGGATGCAGTCGACCTTCTAGAGGAAGAAAGGGAGATGGCCCTGATCCGATCGACCATTTACCAGCAAGACTTGCGTCGCTTCCACGCCAAAAACGTGAAGAGTCGGGCCTTCCAGGAAGGAGATTTGGTTCTCCGAGTGGATCAGCAGAAACCACACAAGCTCGCTCCTTCTTGGGAAGGTCCCTTCATCGTCACCAAGGTTCTCCACAATGGAGCGTATCGTCTTTACAACATCGAGCACAAGATCGACGAGCCCCGAGCCTGGAACGCGGAGCTGCTCCGTCCCTTTTACACTTAAGTAGCTGCTCGGAAATGTAATAAAAGCACTTCTGTAGTTCATTTTTTCGCAAGACAATAGTGTTATAATTTTCCCAGTGATTGCTGTCACTTTTATTTGTTCAATAAAATTTCCCCTCAGTGGGTGGCTTAGCTGCGAATCCGTTTCGCCTAAGTTTGTAAAAAAAATCCTTGCCGAGTGGTGAGCCAGCCTCCCACTCAGGGGCTTAGCTGCGAATCCGTTTCGCCTAAGTTTCAATAAAATCCTACCGAGTGGCGAGCCAGCCTCTCACTCGGGGGGTTAGCTGCAGTCCAAGTACTCGCCTAAGTTTCAATAAAATCCTACCGAGTGGCGAGCCAGCCTCACACTCGGGGGCTTAGCTGCAGTCCAAGTACTCGCCTAAGTTTCAATAAAATCCTACCGAGTGGCGAGCCAGTCTCACACTCGGGGGCTTAGCTGCAGTCCAAGTACTCGCCTAAGTTCAATAAAATCCTACCGAGTGGCGAGCCAGCCTCCCACTCGGAGGCTTAGCTGCAGCATAGCGCTCGCCTAAGTACAAGTATAACGTGCGGTCTGCAAGGTAGACGAGGTGCAGGTCGACTGCTACCCTCCTCTTTCGAGCTACGCCACAAGTATAACGTGCTCTCTGCAAGGTAGACGAGGTGCAGGTCGACTGTTATCCTCCTCTTCCGAGCTACACCACAAGTACAACATGCGCTCGGTAGATGAGGTACAGGTCGACTGCTACTCCTCCCTCCGAGCTACGCCACAAGTATAATGTGTGCTCCGCAAGGAAGACGAGGTACAGGTCGATTGATGCCATCTTCTTCAGAGGCACACCACAAAAATCCTACCGAGTGGAGAGCAGACCTCCCACTCGGGGGCTTAGCTGCAGCCCAGTGCTCGCCTAAGTTTTGGAAAATCCTACCGAGTGAGGAGCGGACCTCCCACTCGGAGGCTTAGCTGCAGCCCTGTGCTCGCCTAAGTTTTTGAAAATCCTACCGAGTGAGGAGCTGACCTCCCACTCGGGGGCTTAGTTGCAGCCTAGTGCTCGCCTAAGTTTTTGAAATTCCTACCGAGTGAGGAGCGGACCTCCCACTCGGAGGCTTAGCTGCAGATCTGTGCTCGTCTAAGTTTTTGACATTCCTACCGAGTGGCGAGCCAGTCTCCCACTCGGAGGCTTAGCCGCAGCCCAGTGCTCGCCTAAATGTGTTGGGGAACAAGTCGATTGCAATAAGCGCTTCGCCCTAGCCTGCAAAAGACACCTCAAACCAAACGCAAACATATTCAGCGTCGAATCCAAGTTCGGATAACATCTAACGGAACCGAAAGTGCTCGGGCGCTAAGCCCGTTAAGGTTTATCGGTTACAAAAATCACTCGGCATACCGAGGCAAATTTAAAGTATCAAGCTCAGAAGTTTTTTACCCCTCCTGCGGAGCGCTGGAAGGTGCAACGAATTCATCCAGGTCGATTCCATCTGCAATCCGAGTGGCGGCAGCGATGAAGGTCTCCATGAAAGATCGGAAAACATGCTTCTTGGTATTAGCCACCCTAAGGGCTGCCAGCTTGTCCTCTCGCGCCTCCTTGCAGTGAACACGGGCCAGAGACAAAGCAACAACCGCGCCGCACCTGGCAGAAGACTTTTTCCATTCTTGCACTCGACTTGGAACCTCGTTCAGTTGAGTCATCAGAGACTCGAGGTCGTTCTGAAGCGTCTCTCTTGGCCAGGGTGTTGTGTCGATGCGGGAAGTTGCGACCTTCAGCCTTGCGAGGTAGTCGACAACAGTAGCAATGCGAGATTCAAGACGGAGCACATTCATAGCGACTTCATCTTTCACAGGAGAGTTGATGGGATCCAGGTTTATTTCCAATCGACCGGTCTCCTCTTCAAAGTTCTGGCAGAACTCTGCAAACACAACCCCAGAGTCAAGACAGCAGTCGGATGGAGAAATCATAGTTAAGATGTCTATTTGATACAAAAGATTACCTTCAAGCATGAGGAATAGCTTCTTGGCGAGTCCTCCCAGATAAGCCTCCAGATCGTTCTTCTTTCCCACCAACTCACTGGCCTTGTCACTCAGGGCAATCTTGTCACTCTTCAGTCGACTGACCTCCTTGTTGGCCGCATCAAGAGCAGCTTTCAGATTGGTATCTTCTTCTTCAAGCTTGGTGACTGAAGCCAGCTTCTCATCTGCGAGCTTGGTCTTCTTTAAAGCCTCTTTCTGCATCTCAGCCAAGTCAAGGTCTTTCTTCTTCAGGGCATCCCTCAGTTTGTCTGCAAAGTTACAGTGAGATCAGACTCTGAAACGGACGAGAGGCAAAGGCAGTCGTCGAGGGTCTCACCAAACATACCTTTTGCTTCCTCCTTCGCCTTCGTGAGGTTCTCCTGGACCAGTTTCAGATCAAGCTCGAGCTGGATGTGCTTGTTCTCCAACTCAGTGTAACGAGCCGCAAGCTCGCAAGATTTCTGCGAAGAACCAATCGACAGATGTCAAAGACAATTCACTTCCGAGTGACTAAGGAAAATCATAGCGTTTCTAAGACTATGGCCGAATATAAACATTCGACCATAGTCTCGGGGACTACACCCAGTGGGTGCACTTAGCGTTCCCCCACTAGTTCTATCAGTTAGAGTGGATCAGCCGACCAACAAACAGCAAAGAAAAACGGGCGGTGTTCTTCAGACTGTAGTTGACTGCCAGCAGTCGACCACAGTCTCGGGGACTACACCTAGTGGGTGCACTCAGCGTGCCCCCACCGGTCTATGAATCCATTCGACCTGATCAAGTAAAGAAAAAGCTTAAGACATAAAGACTATGGTCGACTGCCAGCAGTCCACCATAGCCTTGGGGACTACACCCAGTGGGTGCACTCAGCGTGCCCCCACTAATCCAGAATTTCAATTGACGCACCCAGTGGGTGTACGACAGATACTAGGATTTTCAGAAAGAAGGATTTTTAGATATCATATCCTAATAGAACAGGCGGGGATCAACTGACTTGACATTACTCTGAAGAGCTGAACTAGCGTCATAAGCTGCCTGGCTGGCGTCTCGGATTGCCTTCACTTGCTCCATCATGACCTCTTCCTAGCGTATTGCTTTTGTAGCAGCACTGGCTTGGTCCTCCGTGACGTGGTGGGTCGAGAAAAGTGAAGGCTGAGCAGCACTCGACGACGAAGGGCAAGCACTCGTCAACGGCACCGCAAAGGATATGGTAGGCCGAGTGACGTTGTCTCCCTCCACGACCAACGTCTCGGATGCTGGCACGTCCTGAGTCACCTTGCCAGCAGACGCTTTCTTGTTCCTCCTCTGCCTCAGTGGTTCCTCGTCGTCGTCGTCAGGAAGGTCAATTACGACGTTAGATGAAGCTGCAGAAAAGAATCAAAATTAGAGACAAGGAGCCAATCGACTGAAGACGGAACTACAAGAGTCATACCAGGTTTTGAAGTGACAGCTTCTTCCATCTCGTGATCTTCAGCCCTGGCCGAGGTATCAGAAGTAGCAGCACTGCAGTTCCAGAAGTCAGTCGATTAGCTCATGAGTCGACCAAGAATAAGTTCATGTGAAACGGGAAAACTCAAGTTACACCATTACCCTGAGATAGTGGGGATCACCATCTTCATCTTCGGCAAGACCTTCGCCGGCTTCGACGGCGCTACTCGAGATTGCTTCGGAGCTTTCTCAGTCGGCGCCGGAGAAGTCGTCCGAGGACGCTTGGTCGACTGCGCGACTGTCGCGACCCCCTTACCACGCTCGGCCGCGGGATCATGGACAAGCTTCGAGCGTCTTTCCGAGCGAGGAGGTGCAACTTCCTCCTCCTCCTCCTCCTCTTCCTTCTCGCCAGAGTCATCATCCTCATCATCGTCATCAGCATCCGAATCCCACTCCTCCGGGCTTTCGCCCCCACTTCCTTCCTCCTCCTCAATTGACGCTTGCGCTCCATTTGGCATCGAGTACAACTCAATGGTGGCCTGACAAGACAACAAAACAAGACAAAGGTCAATCGACTAATTCGCAGTGAGACAGAATGAATGAAGCGAAATCACAACCGGGGATAAGTGGTCGTACCTTGTCGATGTGTAAGAATGGTCGAGTGATGGGATCCTCCTAGCCCCTCGAGGGTTATCTTTATTCCCTGTGATGGCAGCCATCCACCTCTCCAGTGTGGCATCACTGACCGCCTCTGGATGGACCCGAGTGGTATCTTCGGTGCCGCAGTACAGCCACATCGGGTGGCCTCGGTATTGAGGTGGTTGAATGCGCCATCGAAGGAAGACCTCCAGAAGGTCCATACCCGTCACTCCATCCCGAACGAGCTGGACCACGCGCTCCATCAACATTTTTACCTGAGCTTTCTCCTCAGGGAGCACCTTCAGAGAAGAGGGTTTGTTCACTCGGTCCATGGAGAATGGAGGTAGACCAGTCGACTGCCCCGGCGTCGACTCGTCTTGGCAGTAGAACCAGGTCGACTGCCATCCTCTAACCGACTCGGGAAGTGTCATGGCCGGAAAAGTACTCTTACTCCTCATCTGGATCCCAAGATCCCCGCACATCTGAATAACCTTAGTCCTTTCATTATCCGGATTCGCCTTTTTCACCGTCTGTGAGCGACAGGTGAATATGTGCTTAAAGAGACCCCAGTGCGGTCGACAACCCAGGAAGTTCTCGCACATGGACACGAAGGCAGCAAGATAGGCAATGGAATTGGGAGTGAAATGGTCGAGTTGCGCCCCAAAGAAGTTCAGAAACCCTTGAAAGAAAAGACTCGGTGACAGAGAGAATCCACGATCTACATGAGTGGCTAGGAGAACGCACTCACCCTCCTGCGGCTGCGGATGCCACTCGGTCCCTGGAAGCCTTGCTAACCCATGAGAGATCAGTCCCTCATTGGCCAGGTCATTGAGATCCGCCTCGGTGATGGTCGAGCGGATCTAATCCCCTTGGACCCAACCTTGCGGCAGGCGGGACCTCGACGAAGATCCACCCCGACTGGTAGCTCTTCCCTTCGCTTTCGCCGTCGCCGTAGCCTTCTTCGCGCGCTCCAAGGCCGCCGTCTTCTCCTTCAGCATCATCGTCGGCGAAGCACGCGAGGAGTGGATGGGCGGAGGCGAAAGCAGGCACAGCGGGCGGAGGCCAAGAGGGCAGAGAGGAGAATGGGGAGGCACTGTTCAAAAACCCTCGCCCAGCGCCTTATATAGGGACGCTTCCGAGTGGCTGACAAGTAGGCCCGGGCGATCCTGTCACATCCCGAAACAGTCGCGCACGCGTGATACGTGGCGAAAAAGGCGGCGCGGAAATCGAGGCGTCTACGCCTTATCCCATCCGAGTACCACGGTCCGCCCCGCTTCGCGCGCTTCCCAAAATTCGGATCCCACAAAATCCGCTAACAGCAGATCAACCTATCAGACGGTAGATTTCCTGCGATCCGTCGCTCGGAAGTTCACCGAGTTCAAAAGTTCACTCGACAAAAGAATAGAATGGATCAAGGCGACTGAAAGAAAAGTTGCTGTCATCATTAAAAAAGATCATTGATCCAAGATGAGACATGCTCAGAACACAAAAACAAGTCGGAAGATTATCAACTCCTTCCTCATTCAAACCTCGATCCATTCGGGGGCTAATGATGAAGTCATGTACCTAGGGTAGGGTCACTGGCCCGTCCAAAGTACCCTCTCCAAGGACATCTTCAGAAGAGGCTGCCTTCAGTCGACCAAGAGGCAGTCCACTCGACAGACTCGAGGGCACTCGACCATGAAGACCCACTCGACCACCAGGAGATCAAGAGCCACTCTGTATCCGAACGGTCTGTAATTAAGTAGTCTTTATGACCATGATGACACTTTATGTAGGACGTTACCAGTAACGCCCATCCTTTATGTACTTTAAACCCTACATAACTGAGGGCCGGAGGGGTCTGGCGGACACTATATAAGCCACCCCCTCCTCAGTGTAAAGGGTTCGCACCCCTGTAACTTATACACACATAATCCAGTCGACCGCCTCTGGGCTCCGAGACGTAGGGTTGTTACTTCCTCCGAGAAGGGCCCGAACTCGTAAATCCCTTGTCTGTACAACTGCTCCATAGCTAGGATCTTGCCTCTCCATACCTACCCCCCATTCTACTGTCAGTCTTAGAACCACGACATGTGGATCTGGCACCCTCTCTTCCTGAGACTGAGGAGGAAGAATATTCTACTTCCCCGAGGGATTCCATTCTTGCAGATTCTCCGGTGGCTAGGTGCACTAAGCCCGGTTGTGAGGACCAGGTAGAGATCCAAAACAAGCCTAAACGCAAGTGGAATCGTAGGATTTATCCGGCTTCGGCCGTGCATAGAAGTGCTAGGATCCGGACCACTAAAAATTTCATGATGAAATATGAAAGGAATCTTTTGGAATAGCAGAGGTCTTAAGGACTTGGTTAAAAGAAGGTTTCTAGCGGATGCTTCTAGAGAGCACAAATTGGATTTCATCGCCCTGTCCGAAACTCGTAGGGACAATTTCACCTCCCAGTTTTTGAATACTCTTTCGGGAGGGGTTGATTTCGTTTTGCATTGTTTACCTCCAAGAGAAAGATCCGGTGGGATTTTACTTGGGGTAAAATGCGATTCGTTGGAAGTTTGGGATGTTGTTATGGGAGATTTGGCGGCCAAGTTTCGGGTCCGGAAGAAGGCTGATTGGTTCAGTTGGGCTTTGGTGGCGGTGTATGGTGCCACGCAGCCTTAACTCAAACCGGACTTTTTAGCGGATTTAGTTCGTATTTGCAGTAGTGAGCAGCTCCCAATTTTAATAGACGGGAGGAAAAAACAATGATAACTTTGATGGCAGATGGTCATTTATGTTTAATACAATTATTTAAAGCCTAGATCTTCGAGAGATTGAGCTTTCTAGTAGAAAATTCACTTGGGCCAATTCCCGACGTTTGAGAAGCTAGACCGAGTCCTAGCGAGCGTCGAATGGGAGCAGAAGTTTCCCCTAGTGACGATCCATGCGCTCTCTCGCGCGATATCCGATCATACCCCATTATTGGTTGACTCGGGAGAGGCAACGCATGTGGGGAACAAGAATACATTTTCTTTTGAATCAGCGTGGTTTGAAAGAGAACGGTTCCTGGATCTAATAGCAAGAGAATGGGCTAAAGATTTAGGAGGGAGATCAAATGTTGAGAGATGGCAGAATAAGATTAGGCATTTAAGGCAGTTCTTACGGAGTTGGGCTAAACACCTAAGTGGGATATATAAGGCTGAGAAGGAAAGGCTCCTCTTACTTATTCAATCCCTAGATTTAAAAGTTGAGTCCTCCATTTTAGATACCAGAGAGCTGGAAACTAAAGTGGCGGCGGAATTAAGATTGAAAGAACTGTTGTGTGAGGAGGAATTGAAGTGGGCACTGCGAGCTAAAGTGCGAAAAATCGTCCAAGGGGATGATAACACACAATTCTTCCACATGATTGCGAATGGCAAGCATCGAAAGAAGATAATCTTTCAGCTTGAGCAAGATGAGGGGACGATTTTAGGATAGGAGAACCTAAAAGTTTATATCACCAATTATTATAAGCAGTTGTTTGGGCCTCCCGAGGATAATTTCGTCTCCTTGGATGAGTCCAAGGTTGAGGATGTTCCTCAACTAGCTGCAGATGAGAACGATATTTTGACCGCCCCATTTTTGGAGAAAGAGGTGTTTGAAGCAATTTCGCTAATGAAAAATAATAAAGCTCCAGGGACCGGATGGTTTTCCGGCCGAGTTCTATAAGAAGTGCTGGCACATCATTAAGGGGGGCTTGCTCCTGATATTCGATGATCTTTTCTTAGGGCAGTTGCAGTTGTTTCACTTGAACTTCGGAACGATTACTTTGCTTCCTAAGAAAACAGAGGCCGTGAGGATTGAGCACTTTAGGCCAATCTGCCTGCTTAATGTTAACTTTAAAATCTTCACCAAAGTTGGGACTAATAGGCTCACGCAGATTGCGCATGCTGTGGTGCAGCCGTCTCAAACTACTTTCATGCCGGACATAAACATCCTAGAAGGGGTTGTGGTCTTACACGAAACGCTCCATGAAATCCACACGGAAAAACTCGATGGGGTGGTTATCAAACTGGATTTTGAGAAAGCGTATGACAAGGTTAAATGGCCATTTCTTCAGCAGGCCTTGTGTATAAAAGGTTTCGACCAGGTCTGGAGGGACCAGGTAGAATCATTCACGCAAAAAGGGAGTGTGGGAATCAGGGTAAATGATGACATAGGGCATTATTTCTAGACACACAAGGGTCTGAGACAAGGAGACCCGATGTCTTCGATTCTGTTCAACATAGTCGTTGACATGTTGACAATCCTAATAGGCAGGGCTAAGGATGATGGCCAGGTAGGTGGCCTCATTCCGCATTTAGTGGACGAAGGAGTGTCTATCCTACAATACGCTGATGACACGATCATCTTCATGGAGCATGATATGGTTAAAGCTAGAAACATGAAGCTGGTGTTGTGCTTGTTGATGTCTACTACACAACCTTCTTCCTGTAGACGTTGTTGGGCCTCCAAGTGCAGAGGTTTGTACGATATTAGGAAATTTCCCTCAAGTGGATGACCTAAGGTTTATCAATCCGTGGGAAGCGTACGATGAAGATGGTCTCTCTCAAACAACCTTGCAACCAAATAATAAAGAGTCCCTTGTGTCCCCAACACACCCAATACAATGGTAAATTGTATAGGTGCACTAGTTCGGCGAAGAGATGGTGATACAAGTGCAATATGGATGGTAGATATAGGTTTTTATAATCTGAAAATATAAAAACAGCAAGGTAACTAATGATAAAAGTGAGCGTAAATGGTATTGCAATGGTAGGAAACAAGGCATGGGGTTCATACTTTCACTAGTGCAAGTTCTCTCAACAATAATAACATAATTGGACTTGTGTATTCATGAGCTATTTGGAGAATTATACCCCGAGTAGAAAATTGTGAGTGCACAACCTAGCCACTATGGTGACTAAATTAACCTCATACTTTCCCAATGAGTGACGAAGCCAAAGCAAATGCTCAATGGTTTGCCTCTATCAAACAATTGGATTAAACGAAATAAGGATAGCCTAAGTAATTAATATTGACCTTGATTAAAAGGTCTGTATTAGTTTACAGAGTGAGTACTAGATTTGTATAGAACTGTTCAGTCCAGCTGAATCCAACTCTAACATGCTGGCTCCGCCCATGTCTCCGGTCTCAAATTACTGTCAATTCTAGCTTTTTCATAAGTCAAATTTGCCGAACAGAACCTCTATTTTCCCTGCCACCGCCGCTTACCCCCACTTTTCCGTCACGAAACCTCTATTTTCCTTGCCATCGTCGATCATCGCCTTATCCAAAACCCTTTCCCCTCCTTTCTTTCTTGGATCTCACATCGGAAGTTCGCTCGATCTCTTCAAACCATCCGGGTTAATGGCGTACACATCATCCATAGCAAACGGCAGCGGTGTACTCAATTGGCCCCCATCCACACGCAGAAATTCTTCAATCTCCACTGACTGGCCACTAGCTACGTTGCCAGCCAGTACAACATCATATGGAGCAGTTAAGCCAAGCCAGTACCCCATTTGTCACAGAGCGTGTCGTGTGTGTGGACAGCAGCGAGAGCACAGTGAGTGTTGGATCTCCTCCACTGCTCGCGAATCTACGCCCACAGCCCACGGCCATGAGTTGCTAGCCAAGCGTTTTGGCTCTGCCCCCATCGCCCACCAGTGATTGACATGGTCGTTCTTCTTCTTCTTCTTCTTCTTCTTCCCTGCAAATCAATTTTTAGATGCTCCCCTGTTCTTCGCGAGCGACTGCCTCTCTTGCTTCCCCAATTGCTAGGCTCCCGTGTGTTCTTGCCCCGACCAAATCCATCCATCCACGACGACGACACAGCTAGCCCCTCCTGCCCTCCATCTCCATCGATCCCGCCCGCTGTTCTCTAGCCTTCTCTGATTCGTCTAGGTTCTTGTGCTCCAACCAAATCCACCCATCCCATCTTCGGCCGTCACCAGATCTACAGCCCCGTTTGTCTTGGTGGTCGATGGCGTCGAGCACCGGGCAGGCAACTCCTAGTCCCGCCTCACCTGTTGCGACAAATTCTGCTCCTCTGCCGGCGACAAACATGGAGCCCAAGATGGACGCCGGGCTGCTAGCATTGACCTGCTCTGGCTCTTTCCAAGATCTGGAATCACTCCTCAACGGGAGACCAGCAGCCTACACCATCGGAAGCTCGGCGACGCAGCCACCATCTTTGTACACGGTCACTGTTGGAGGTGACACCCTTCTCCACGTGGTCGCCGCCATCCATGGCGACACTGAGGACTCCACCAAGAAGGCCAGCCTCGTCTTCGACAAGGCACCTAGCCTCCTCTTCGTGCAGAACAGCCAGGGAGACACACCCCTGCACTGTGCTGCACGGGCGGGGAACATCCGAATGGTGTCTCTTCTTGTTGATCTCGCCAATGGTCAGGGTGTTAACAATGCTAAGGGGCTGCTGGAAACACAAAACAAGAACAAGCAGACAGCCTTGCACGAGGCCGTCCGCTCCGGGGACAATGATATGGTCAAGTTGTTCATGGGGGTGAACCCACAACTGGCCCGTTTTCCTGAACAAGGTACTTCGCCGTTGTACTTGGCCATCTTACTGGAAAACAAAATCATCGCAAATACACTCTACGAGTTGAGCGGCGGGGCTATTTCATATTCTGGACCAAGTGGACAAAATGCATTACATGCTGCTGTTCTCCGAGGCAAAGGTA